>NC_060125.1:389919977-390223007 GCF_021461395.2 Schistocerca americana
ACAAATTATGTAAAGATATTATATAGTTGTTAAAATGTACCCTGACAAATCCTATATCACAAAAGTGATCATTGGGATGATAATAAATAAATAAATAAATAAATAAATAAAGTGAAGTATACAACAGGACGAGTAATACGCAGGTAAATAAGCACAATGTTACGATTAACACATATGGGCACGAGAGAAATAATATTACTACTCCCATTTAAATAACCAGTTATGGAATTTTAACTAAGGACGAAAACTATGATAAACGAAAATTAAAAAAATCGTGCAACTGTCAGGTATAGGGTAACATGTACGGTATGCACATACATAGCACATTAAAAACATTTTTTCAACCCCAACAAATGTAAAGGATGATTGCAGCCTGCTGTCATGTATCGAATGTAACATGCACCAAGTGGGTAAATATTATTCTACAGTCGCTTTGTTATCACTTCCATCAGTATAAACAGGAAGACGTAATAAGATAATTGTTATTATTTTTCTCGAGTCAGAAACATACATAAAACACAGTTAGTAAGTTAATTATCTGTTTCGACAAAAACGCTCTTCTGATGAGCTATTTTGATAGATTCATTCCTGGTGTCTGTACACTCAGAAGAAATAACTCAAAGGGAAATATCAATGACTAGGGCCCTCAGAAGAAATAACTCAAAGGGAAATATCAATGACTATGGAAGGCAGCACTATGAGCAGTGTGAACACAATTTCTTTTTCAGTAACGGTTTTAAAAGTTCCGTGTACCGGTAAGGTTTTGCATAGAGTTGTTAGAAATTGATATACACTACACTTGATTCTGTTTTATCGCCACAGTTTCTTAATCAGTAAAATCAACATACAAGAACTAGAATAAAAATATGAGAACAAATTATGAAATTACTTTGATACGAGTTTATTTGTCTTATTTTCAGCTGAAATCTGTAAGGAAGCAGTTAATTTACAATTTTACAATAGTTTCAATTTTTTAGAATTTCTTTCAGTGATAACTTGTAGAAACACAACGAATCGTTTATTATATTATGATGCCACTTTTTTACTTCCTATAGTCCTACTTACATTTTCACACAAGCCTGTAAAGATTTTAACCTCAATTTCTGCAAGCAACTTTGTTTCTGTTACTTGATCTTCTTGGTTCTGTATTCTTTCATTTGGATCTTTTCCAGACTCAGATTTAGTCAGTTTACTTAAATAATGTGGTGAATTGAGAAAAATTCTTTGAATCACGTTTCCACGCAATTTTGTTCGAGCTCGTGGACACTTCCGCTTATTTCTCTTCAAACATTTTAAGATATCAATTGCTACTGCTACGTCCCAATCTTCAAAAAGCTTCGCAAGGGTTTGAAAATTATCTAGCCTTCCACGGAATTGATCTCTGTGTGTCTGTATCTCTTGGGAACCAGAATATCATGCTGTAGCTCTCATCATCACTTTAAAAGACCCGACGCACAAGCGACAATCCGTTGCATGGGCATGCGATTGCTTCACAGGTCGCACATGTTTGGGCAAGTCGCAGCGATTGGTCTCTGATCGCATGAAAATCCCAGGAAATTTGATGAACCGCATACGATGTGTGGCAGCTCCTCCAGATCGTTTTTAATTTTTTTCGGAATTATGGGGAAAATTTTGTGGAAGGGGCGGAGACTTTAGGGGAAACGGAAATCTTGGGGAAATGTTTGGGGAAGAAAATTTCGGTACTATGGAAATTAGGAGGGTTTTTTACATGTTTAACCTGACTACTAATGCCATCTATGATACGGTAGTTCAAACAGCACATATTTAGTTTTCTAGATATTCAATAGATGCCACTTTTTCTTCAAAACAAATTAATTCAAATATACGGATAAATCAAGTTGACACTCGGCGCGATGTCTGATGGGAGCGACTATACATGGGAAATGCCTTTGCGGTCTCTTAAAATGTTTGAAGAGAAATAAGCGGAAGTGTCCACGAGCTCGAACAAAATTGCGTGGAAATGTGATTCAAAGAATTTTTCTCAATTCACTGTGCTGAGTGCTGTGGAGGATACATATGGGGGCCACGCCGGGCGCCTAGGGGAGTTCTAAGTTCTAGGGAACTGATGACCTCAGAAGTTAAGTCCCATAGTGCTCAGAGCCATTTTTTTTTCTACGATATTTCCGAACTGGAGCAACAACTTGATAGTGGGGCCCCTCTTCGCCCGTCCTTGCCCACCGCGCATATGAGATAAGACATTCAAAAAGTCGATGGTTCAAAGACATGTTCATTTTGTAGTGCACATAAATTTGGAATCGTCATATTCTTCCGTATTATTTGCGTGATGTCCCCATTTCTCCTCCTTCCTCATTCTAACAAACAACCTGGTCATCACTAATTGTGTAACTATTCCTGCCATTGTCAAAACTTATTCTCTGGTTAACTTCACTAACCCTGCCAGAATCACCAGTTTTGTTACCCCGCGTTTTTCTCCGCGGAGGCGCTATTACGCCGGGCGCTGATAACCTCGTTGTTGTGCGCCCTAAAACACTAATCATCATCATCGTTATTACGTGTTCGTACAACACATTTTACGCGCTATTCCGAGAATAAAGCTTAAGCGGCTGCTAACCGGGGACTGTAGAACTGTGCCTTAGTAGCGTAGCGATCTGGCAAAAATTTTCTGTCAAAATTTCATCTTTTTGGATACACCGAGAAGATTAATATGTAATCTTTCTTACCTGTTATTCTTGTTAGTCGTTTATTTCCACTCTGGTAGTCGCAGTTTACGGCTTTAGCTAATAATTATAAGAACGCTGATCATTCGCACACCCAGTCAACCACATAAACCAGCAGCGACTGGCATTTACCCGATGGGGTTTATTCAGCTCACCTCTTATCGCTCTATCCCCTTTTGTCTGCGGGAAAGTTGTTTTATTTCCAGATGCGACGGGGGTTCCCCTGGCAGAGACATCACGTACACTATGCGCTCATTCAAAAATCAACTTATGATTCGTTCAGAAATCAACTTAGAACGTGTTCAAATACGTTCGAAAACCAACGGGGATGCGTTTCAAAATCATATGAATAATCGATAGACCTACGTGCACCGGATGCTAGGCACTTTGTGAAACAAAGTATTTTTTTCTTCAATAATATGAATTTGGCACCCCCTGAAATCGCCGCCCGGGACAGATAGCCCGGACTATTACGTAGCTATCACAGAATTGTGTTATTGCTGTTCTTAATTAAAGACTCAGCCATTTGTTCTATATTTAAACATATTTGCATAAGGTCAGGGCAGAATGACGCCGACGAAAAGCCAGACGTTGTTGGGAAAAAATTTGGAAATTTGTGGTAAGTTCCTATGGTACCAAACTGCTGAAGTCATCGGTCCCTAGGCTTACACACTACTTAATCTAACTTAAACTAACTTACACTAAGGACAACATACACACACACACCCGTGCCCGAGGGAGGACTCGAACCTCCGACGGGGCGAGCTGCACGAACCGTGGCAAGGCGTCCCAGGCCGCACGGATACCCCGCGTGGCAGACGTTGGGTTCGACCCTGGCTGCGAAGAAGGGACGAAGGTGACGGGATATTTTCCCTGTTAATGAAGGACGTTCGGAACTTCGTGAGAGTGGACGTGGTGTTTTGGCAGCTGCTAACGTACCGGTACCGTATTGTAGTGCAGCGGGTTGTGAGGACCACACAAGACACTTTTCCTCGATAGATACAAGAATTAGGACACTTAATGCTTCGTTTGGTCCATTCAGTTTCTAGAAAGTGGAGCAATCAATACAAAGAAATTTTTGCAAAAGGTATTCCTCTTATCTATTTACTGCATTGAAGCCGCGTCCAAATCAGACGCACCGCGCCACGCCGTGCACAAAGGAGCGGTGCGGAGCAGAGTAGAACGGCACAGACCAGAGCAGAACTGCGCATTATGGAGCCAGTGTTCGTAGTTGTGCAGCAATGTTCTAGTGGTCATGCGTACGTAGCGATAAAAATGGGCCGGCCGAAGTGGCCGAGCGGTTCTAGGCGCTACAGTCTGGAACCGCGCGACCGCTACGGTCGCAGGTTCGATTCCTGCCTCGGGCATGGATCTGTGTGATGTCCTTAGGTTAGTTAGGTTTAAGTAGTTCTAAGTTCTACGGGACTGATGTCCTGAGCTGTTAAGTCCCATAGTGCTCAGAGGCATTTGAACGTTTTTTTTTATACAAATTGAAAACGAGAAACGCCGCCCAGGCAGGCTATAAGAAGCATCAACACCGGACGCGCCGCGCCGCACTGTGCCCAACATACATAAAAGCACTGCCCAGAGGAGCGCAGAAAGGCGCACAACTGTGCAGAATCGAGGCCCACGAGAAAGACAGGCCATGGCACGTACGTCACATCACGTGACATTGCAGGTCTTACGAGTACCAGCAGCCGTCTCGGGCGCGGTTTAAATGCATGCAAATTCTCGATAGCACACAACAAAATTAAGACCTTTAGTGATCACCACACAGTCACCCGGTGAGGGTGAAGGGACTTGTCGATCGTGAAATGTGGATTCTCAGGCCCTCAAATGCACCCATTTTGCTTATCGACGAACCCATCTATGTGAAAGTGGGCTTCATCGCCAAACCAAAAACGGATATGTATAGTAATTCCCATCATGCCCTGCGGCCAACCGTGCAAACCGGTAAGAAGTTATGACGATTTTATTTCGTATATTTCAATAATTGCCACCCTGTATGTCAATAAACATTTACGGTCTCTGGCAGTTCAATGTTATATGTTTGGCAACAGCAGCTACCATCACAAGTGCAAGTAGCATTGGTAACGCATGACAATCAATAAAAAAGTTGCTGAAAGTGACTGATAAAGAGTAACGCAACATTGGAGTCACCAGCATTAGTTTCCATGACGTAGACAGCCGGGCGCCAGCTGACTCACACTGAACTCGCCCAGAAAGCCGACACTAGACTGCAGCGCCGTCGCTCCTCAACACTCACCCAACATTTCTGAATAGCTCCAGAGTTTACGCTCCAAAGTAGAGACACTGGCCAGATAGCTACAATCCCGACACACTACAGTGCTGAAGTCCCAAGATTACCCGAACCCTGGCGCAACTTAACTAATGTTTGCTAGTATCACAGGCGTTTGGACAACAAGGAACGAATTTCACAAAACCTTGCTCCTACCCAAAAGACAATTGCGATTTGGATTAGGTGCATCAGATCGCAGACTGAACAAAAAGAGATGCCAGCCACAGAATCAATATAAACGACAGGCAAAATATCGTCATTTCGCAGTAAGCAAACTGCACCACGACAATTTGTATGTCCACTGCAGCAATAGGACATTAACATAAGCTCCACAATCACCACTGCTGCTGACACATCCTGCTGTGTCACAACAGTAGCACACATCATACAGGCTGTGGCGAAGCAAGCTGGGATAATTTTAATTCCCCCCTTGTTTTGCCATCTGCCCCCTTAAATTCGTTTTTTCACTTTCAACAATTTAACATACGTGAATATAATCTGCATTTTCATAAAAGAGAAAGATTGGCCCTCAGTTTTAAAGAATATAACACCAGATCTAATTTTTTGCTTAATTTTATGTATGTGATTGATTTTCCAATTTCTTTTGGCTATTTCTAGTTAGTATCTTTCATTTTAGGGTGAAATCAGTAATTGTTTCGTAACTTAAATTCTATTGTTGAAGTATAAACAAATATAAGTTCTATACTAATTATAAACATCTGGAAGACGAACTAATAGTATTCTTAAAGTATCTATTTGGCTCTATTCGAAAACATGTTACCAAAGTCAGACTTCAATTAATTCCAAAGTAACTAACAGATTTGTCAAATGTATTGGTTGCGTACTTATGTTTGTTAATTTCATTATTTAAACAAATAATTCGGCCTAACCCTTGTAGCAGAAGAAACTGTTAAAAATGGTTCAAATGGTTCTGAGCACTATGCTACTTAACTTCTGAGGTCATTAGTCGCCTAGAACTTAGAACGAATTAAACCTAACTAACCTAAGGACATCACACACATCCATGCCCGAGGCAGGATTCGAACCTGCGACCGTAGCTGTCCCGCGGTTCCGGACTGAGCGCCTAGGACCGCTAGACCACCGCGGCCGGCAAGAAACTGTTAAAAAGACAATATTTTTCGATGTATGCAGTTAATTTAATGAGTTAAATTTTAATTGTAGTTTCTGTATATTTAACTTCGAACAGTGTTTAGTTTCAGTACCTATTATTGTGATGATATGAGGGTAAGTCAATTATTATCCACAATTTAGTTATATTTTTGTTTATTTTGGTAATACTGTCGCATGCTTTGTTTATTTATCGTTATTTCCTTGCAAGTTTCAAGCTGCTGTGTTAGTTATGTTTTTTTTGTGGTCAGAAGTCGTATCAGGGGCCGAAATTCATCGAAGATTTTCGGTACAGTACGGGAACAGTGTTTTGCCGCAACGGAGTGTCTACAAATGGATTGAAAAATTCCGAGATGGTCGCACAAGTGTTACGCATGATGAAGGAGCCGGACGATCGTTTACCACCACAAATGAAGTAAACATTGAGCATTCACACGAAACAGCTCTAAGACTACAGAGCCAAGATCTGACAACTGCCTGATTCACACCCTGGTGAACGCCACGTCTTTGTTCACAAGGATTTGTGCGACAGTACTCATGTCATGATCTGCACAAGTATCATAAGATCACCTCTCCAATCACAACACTTTGGCCACTTCACGATGTGAAGGTGTGCATTAACAAAAGCTTGGCAATGATTAGAAATGTAATCTGCATGGTGTATTAACAAAGAGCTATCATTGTAGTGCTTAGTATTATTTGCATGTAATCCAGCTAAACATAACTTAGCAAAATTGGCAAGGGAGCCTCTTCTTTGAAAAAACTGCTGTTACTTGGCTTACATCAAATAGTCCCTATTCATCTATTACTGGTACACTGCATTAATATTCACTTTAATACTACAATGAATTTCTTACTCTGCTGTGGAAAGTGTCCAGTTTTCAAATTCCTGGTGTATTGAAGCTTAGTGCCAGAATGGAGCTTGAATGTGGAATCTTGCATTTCACATGAACGCCTTTACTGACTGAGCTATCCAAGTGTGACCGACAACCTGTCCTTACAGCTTCACTTTTTCAGTACTTCTCTCCTATTTTCCTAACTTCTCTGAAGTTCTCCCGCATACTACATTCATTCATTTTCAACTTTTTTTTTTTTTTTTTTTTTTTTTTTTTTTTTTTTTTTTTTTTTTTTTTTTAGTAGAGAGAGAGAGAGAGAGAGAGAGAAAATGCCGTTTTTAGGGTATTTAACAATGATTTTAATTTGAACTTACCGAGAAAGAATTTTCCTTTCCAATCATACCTCCCTTCATTTACTGTTATTTCAAAAGGTATATAACCTTCTCCCATTACAAATGGTTGCACGCACACTGCTCTATTTGTGTCAACAACAGTACCTCTGACTTCTCTGTAATCAAACCTGAAAGAAAAAGCACTTTTCTAAAAAAATACTTCTAAAAATTCTTAGAACTTCATGTTAACACCATAAGCTGGTTTTAGTGAATAATGCTTCATTGACAAATACTTTTCATGGGAAGTCCCTTTTTCGTGTCAACATAAAAATGCATCATAATAAAAACATCTTGGTACAATAGGTTTTCACGCAGAATGTCGTATTCATATTATAAAAATTATCTTGATGAAGAAAATCTGAAAAAAGTAATCCTGTTGTCCTAGTTGTTGACTCTAATACATGAGTTGGTGGGTGTATGGTTAATTTATGCTGCTTGCCATTTTAATGGCATGCATACAGTATTATGCATTATGTCTTACAGTAGTTAGAATACGTGATTAACTTTGTAGGTGTTTTGGGAGCACACAGAGAGTGAAATTTAGTACACAGAGTTGCCCCTCTGGCAGGAATAACAGTTTTAATCTAGCTTGGTGTCAGGATGGTTCGAGCATGATGGCAGATACAAGTACGTCATTCCATGTTGCTTTAACGCTATCCCAGAATTCATCAGTCATAGTGGCTGGCAAGTGATAATGCAACTCGTGACCAGATTATTTTTTTAATGAAGAGAGATCTGGAAAACATGCTGGTCATGGTAAGAGTCAGAACACCCTATGTGGGCCATGTCAGGGCAGGCAACTCGAGGTCTCAGGTTATCTTATTGAAAACTAATGTCACGGAGAGCTCGAAGACAGGGCACAGTCATTGACATTTATAATACATCAGAACTGTAACAGTTGGTGTCCAGACAACTGGCTATGCGAACAGAGGTGTTTCTGTTGTGTATCCAGTAGCACTCCGTGCCATCACTGTGATAAAAAATGCACTTCATCAAAGTATTGCAAATTTTCAGCAGCAGCAACTGATGTCATACCTGAGAGTTTCAGCACTGCAAATACATAAAATGCTACAGTGTATTACAAGACTTACCACTTGCGCTTAATCTTTAAAATTTGTTAGCAGGTGACAGAGGATAATTGCAAGCTCAGATATTTCAGCTACTTAATGATACTTAACCACAAGCAGAAACATATGACTGTCTACAGTGTTCTCTCTGTTATACATTTAAGTGCCTCTATTAGTCCAACCGCATACAAATTCGTCACCTTTCAGAAATCTGAAAAAATGATCAGCAGAGAACTAGTTGGAATTGGCCACTGTAGTAACAGTCTAAACAAAGATGAATTAGCAGAAACATGACGAAAACAATTCATATTGATGATTTAAGTGAACAAAAAGGTGGAGTAGTGGAAACATGTCACCAGCAATGAGTTTTTAGTGTGAAAGCATTGCTGTCTTAGAACCTTAAGAGTGGGGTATTAAAGACTTTCGCTATTTCTTGAAGCATTTATTAACAAATCTGTCACAGAGGTAGCACATACGTTTGGCTACTACTTTTGAACCAACTGGTTCATTCTGAAGTCTGAACTACTGAGGCTGTACTGAAAGTGCCTGATCTTAATAACGAACTTTCAATGTTGCCTCAGTAGCACAGTCTTGAGAATAAACTAGTTGGTTCAAAACTAGTCACCAAACATATATCAATTTATTCCAAAAAAGACTTATGAGACAAATGTATCACTATGTTTGTACCTGCAGGTCACCTTGTCTGTTGGTTTGAAACATGGCCCAGTGATATTTACTATTGTGCCACCCAGCATATTGCCACTCTCAGGAGCAAAGACCAACGGTAGATTGGCGCCAGCTGCAAGCCAAGAAGAACATGTCCTGCTAAGTTTCAAATTTTTCACACTTCTATACAAGCAGTAATAATAGGAAGACAGAAAAACGACAGCAAAAAATAAAGTTCTGCAGTCAGTTAAAATACAAAAAAAGCAATAATTAATGAGGCTCTTGCCTAAGAACTAAAAAAAGTCTGAAAAGGAAAGTACCTATGTCCTTGTTGCAGGTGCCAGGCATTATCTTCTCATCAATGCGAAATATGTGCCTCCCTGGAAATCCATTTCCCCAGCCTCTTCCTGGAAGATCTCTAACTGTTGACATTTGTGAATATGGGAGATACTCATAACTTTGTGTGCCATTGCCAGCATTGAAACCAACCTGAAACCCAGGATGATGACAATTATGTTCTAAATATGAAAACATTAACAGTCACCATTAAGGACTATAAGCATTTGTTCTGTGTGTCCTGAATATTTCTCCTCGCCCCCCCCCCCCCCCCCCCACACACACACACAGGAAGGGAGGAAGGAGGGGGGAGAAGGAGGGAGGGAGAGAGAGAGAGAGAGAGAGAGAAAGAGAGAGAGAGAGAGAGAGAGACTGTGCCAAGTCCATGCACACCTTTGTAATACCAATGTAGAGAGTTCTCTTTGTGTTTATGCAACCATATTCTGGTTTAACTTTTTTATGGAGAAAAAGTTTTTGTTTTGTAGAATTGTGCAGTAAGTGTAATATGTGGTGCTCATTTTAGAATCTCTTGTACACAGCTCTTTAAACGTCTCTGCATACTGACAATAGCCTCACAGCACATTTAATCCTTTATGAAATCTATTGTCAATGATCAATGACAATCTGAAAATGACACTGATACTCTCTAATATAATACCGTACTAGAAGGAGAAATGAATTACCATATCCATCACTCAGTCTTAGTGTGACACAGAAAAGAGTGGTTCTGAAAGCTTGCATATGTAAAATCTTTTTGTTTTATATGTGTGTTCTCTTGCCTGTGCTTGGTGAGTGGATTTTATATCTACCCAATTAAATTGTATTGGTAGAAAAGAGTGAGATATTCAGTCATAAAGATTGCTGACTACCTACTGAGTGATGTAAATAATTAAGTGGATAATAAAATTAACTTGGAACACAAACTGAAACCTTATCTGCTTGATAATTCCTTCTACTCAATTGCAGAATTCCTGATTTTTTATTAGAATACTGTATGTATATACGTTTTATGGAGAGCAAGAGACATGGAACATAGTTACATATAAAACTATGTATCCAAGTACAGAAAAGGAAGAAAAACTGTAAATGGTGAGCATTTTGCCATATTTTCTGCTGAGAAAATGTACTATAATGGTAAAACTGATTAATTTCTTATCATAGTCAGATGATACAATTTTGATCCACAGAAGATTCAGCTAGCTAACTAATCAAGTCTGAGAAAACATCTACATCTGCACTCAGAAAATGTGATAAGATGAGTAGAAGACAGCAACCAGTTTCCTCAATTTTTATCAGATGTTTCTACTATTCCATACACTTAATAAATCTTCTTGTTCACTGCGGTTAATGTTGTATATCCATACCAGAAGGTGATAATTTTACTGTTGTCTTTGGGATAGTTTTGAATATCTTGAATTGGGATGCTCTGAATGTATGAAAATAGCATTTAATGACAATACACACTTTTTCAAGTATCTGAGAATGTACAGTTTTATCATTATTTGAATAGCTTGATACAAACTGAACACATGAGAAGTACATATTTTATCCTCTAATTTCACAGCAGACTTTGTACACTGTTACTGGTATATTTATAGATGTAATGCTGTTGATTCAGATCCCCTAATGAATCTCATAATTCACCATGGGTGATATGTAATTATTCTCTTAGGATCAATTTTCAGTATGAATCAAAATCTGTCACTTGGTTTACCCACATTTGGGCTCACACATATTCAGTTTCTTGCTGGTGATGACTGTATGATGTAGACAGTAAACTGTACAGTTATCAGCATTATTATCCAAATAATGTGTGGCTAATATGCATTAAGCTTCGAACATTCATATACTGATAAAGGAAAATCATAGTTTAAAACACACTTATGTCCACATTCAATCAATCCACCCACTGAATCACACTCTAAACAACAGAAATGGAAGTTATTCATACTCTCATAACTGAAAATACATATCTAGAATAGAATTAGAGCAAACCACTACACAGATCCCTTCATTAATCAATAATAACAGTGAAACAGTAAATGGTAATACAATTCTAGAAAACTTCTTAACATATCCACAGTTCATTATAAATCAATATACAATGAACACTCTTCAGCTGGATTCTAACTTACATAAGCAGGAACACCACCTTCTCCGCCTGTTGTATCACCTCCTGCTTCTGTATGAGATGTCCACTGGATGTTCAGATAATTGAATATTGCATATGTGAAAACTTCATCTGTAGCAAGGATCATCTGGAAAGTGTTAGTCTGTAAAATCGGAAATAAAAAGCAGATTAGTCTCTTTTTATTTTCTCATTTCTAGGAACACTGTGGAAACAATGTCATAGCAATACCACAGAAGTGAAGTGACATTTCTCACATACAGCTGAAAAATTTTGAAAATTTTCCATTATTACTTATTGAGCAGTATGTAATATATATCAAGGAACTATCACAGCCGCCACGAGTATGGCATGTGTGACGAATATAACACAATGAAAAAAAAAGAAGCAACACACACACACACACACACTGTGTTTTTATTATTGCATTGCACTAGACAAAAACTCTGAAGTAATTTCTTCATTAATCAGTTACGTTTCCATTATTCCTGCCCACATATAGCCAAGGTTGATTTGAGTACCCTGCAGAGTTTTCGCTGGGAAACCCTTACAATACTCCATACTGTCCCGATCTTTACCCGCTCAATTTCCATATTTGGGAGTCCAGCAGAAAGCCATTCATGGCTATCAATTTGCTTTGGATGAAGAGGTGTGTGCCTGGATATAATCATGGTTCTGTAGGCAGCTGCAGACATTTTTCATGAAGACGTTGACAGTCTTGTATCACAGTGGGATAAATGTATTAACAGTTGTGGCAATTGTTTTTGAAATAGTAAACATTTTACTTACTTTTCTTCAATTTGCCTTGTTTTCATTGGACTACTCCTCCTCATAGATTTTGTCCATGTGTACTTCTTGCCTTAGGATTACGAGTAACTCATATCAATAATCCGCATAATGATAATGCACTTTATGAAAAATAAAAACCCCTTGTGATTAAAATGACAGAATTTCAGACTTCTCTGCCCTCAAAGAGGTATGATTTTATGTATATAGACTGAAGCTGTGAATGAAAATTTGTACGAAAGCTGTGAGGGCAGATCCACCACGTCAGATATACAAGCAGGTGTTCCGGAAGCACAGCCTGTGGGCAAAACAAGCGAGACCTGAGGTGTCCAATGCGACGTGCCAGGTTCTCCACCAACGCTACACCCCGAGGCAGGAGCCAGAAGGTGACTCTGCCCGTAGCCAAAGTGCATTCAGCAGATCGTGAACTTCAGTCAGCTCCTCCTGCACCCACACACAGAATGCACACATCCTAACCATCCTATCAAAACTAACTGAAAAAGTAAACTATAAAGGCAGACAGAATCCTAGATATGCAGCTTGCTAACCTCCTGATGCTTCACTAATGGACGCTGGAGTCTTAATGAGATACTTAGCTGGCTGTTCAGTGAGCAGTTGCTGCGCTACAGTCTCAATGAATTTACACTTACAAAACCGCGAGATTAAACCTCTCAGACAAAAAAACACGCACGAAATTTAATAAATATACTACGAGGAAATCACGGAAAAACTTGCCATTCTGTAGATGTATATCAGAAGAGAGCTGGAGCGTGACTGACTGGCTTACTATACGAACGGACAGTTGCTTTCAAAACAAAACAGATTAGCGCTAAAAACTGAATGAATTTACACCTACAACAAAAATTCGAGATTAAACCTCTTAAACAGAAAAACACACACGAAATTTAATAAATATACAACGAGGGAAAAAAAACGCACGAAATTTAATATAAAATGTCCAGTGCCTGATTTAAAATTCCCGCCAGTCTAATAAATACCGCAGGAAACGTATCTCTACGTGGCAACATTGTATTCAGCTGCCAGCAACAGTGCACCGATGAAGCGAACATGAGTTGCGGGGATTCACAAGCTTGCTAACGCTGTCTAGCGTCATTGCCCGTGAAACTGAATCAAAAGTGATTTGTGCTATCGGTAACAACAATATTTTCGTTACCCGAAAGGGGAGAAAGCTATTCATATGATGCGGGCTATAAACTGAAAGTACAGCATGTGCAGAAGAACGTGGAAACAGACTAGCTGAGGGGCATTTCGTCCCTCCACCAACAGATAAAACCATTGACGATTGGCGAGCTAGTAAAGAAGAACTGAAAAAAGTGAGGAAGACTAAATGTGCAAATAGTGGATGGAATGCACATTGGCCAAAACTAGAAAGCAACGTATCGAAACGAATTCAAGGAAACCGTCAAAATGGCACTGGAATTAATACAAAAATGATTCAAACACACGCTAGCGCAGCAGTGGAACTTAAGAGACTTTAAGGGTGGAGTTGGATGGCCCTGCAGCTTTATGAAGCGTCATGGA
Organism: Schistocerca americana; assembly: GCF_021461395.2. Lineage (NCBI taxonomy): Eukaryota > Metazoa > Arthropoda > Insecta > Orthoptera > Acrididae > Schistocerca > Schistocerca americana. The sequence continues at coordinate 389,933,857 of NC_060125.1, forward strand.
CTTAGCATGCAAACCAAAACAAAGCCATCTCAGAATATGCTACTAGAGTAAGAAGAGAAAAGATTACCTTTCCATCGCTTTATGATTCAACATGGAAAGAAAACCAGAGTGGAAATAGGACAAATAGCAAATGACTAAACTCCTCCTACATTTGATGTACCGAATAACAGAACTGTTGCCATGAAATGTGCTAAAACTGTAACTATAAAAACAAGTGAACATGAAAGATGCACTACATTGTTGTCCTTTCATGTGTTAAACTTAATCCAATGATCATTTTCAAGTGCAAAACAATTGCAAAACCCACTGAAATACCAGGAGGTGTTGTTCACTTACATGACAAGGGTTAGATGGGCGAGGCTGGCAAGAAATTGGATTAACAGAGTATGGGAGAGAAGGAAATGTGCTTTGTTGAAGAAAAGTTCTCTTATTGTTTACTTGTCATCTGAAAAATTCCGTGAAATGGAAATTGAGACAGGGAAATACAGAACTCGCTGTTATTCTGGGAAGACTAACTTCACAACAGCGGCTTCCTGATGTCTCAATAAATAAACCATTTGAGGTGTATATGAGAGTGGAATGGAAAAATGGATGATGGATGAAACCCAACATGAATGCACTCCGAAGTGAGCTTTAGAATGACCTATAATCAAAGAAGTGTGGTCCGTGGATAAAACAGTCATGGTCTAGAGTGAGAGAAGACTTTATTGCTAAATCTTTCAAGAAGAGAGTTATAAGTAACGCTCTCACTGGCAGTGAAGACCATATTATCTATGAAGATGACAATGATGACTACAAAGAGGAAGAAGAAGGAAGTTCAGATGATGATTTTCAGGGATTTTAAAGGTCAGTTCGATTTTATAAACTAAGAGCTTTCTAAAAATCTGGCTTTGCAGTCTAATAATAAAAATGGTAAAAATGTTAGATAAAAATTGTTTAAAATTAAGGTCTGTCTTATAGTCCGTAAAATGTGGTACGTGATTAGTGTTACATTTTAGCCCTAATCATGCAACTGCACTTAAAAACCGTTTTTTTTAAAGACTACCAGTATTTAAATAAAAGCGGAGAAATGATTTTAGGGTAAATTTAAAACTTTGTTTGCTGTCTCTCAGACATTGTATTGTACTGGGAAATAACCACCAATTTTAGTTACTGCGTACTGCGTACTGCATACTGCGTACTGTGTACTGCGTACTGAACTCTTTCTGAGCCACTAACAGCAATTCTTTCCTCTAGTGATGTAGACAAGGATATTACCATTCTTCGCAAATTGTGAGTGATTATTTGTAACGAACTTAATTATGTACTGTTCACATGCAGTCGTCAAGTAGATATCTTTTCACACGGATTTAGGCGTTTTTAGCAGCGTACCCACTTGACTGCATGTGAACAGCGCATCTGCTTCTTACTGCTCGCTTATGTGCAATCAGTACTTTCTTTCTAAGCTATGACTTACCCCAGAAAATCATTCCACAAGACACTAAGTGAAAATATGAAAAATAATTTAGGAGGTTAATTCATTTGTTTTCAGAATTAGCAATTATACGAAAATCAAAAGTGGCTGAACTTAATTGTTGAGCAGTTCAGTGATATACTTCTTCCAGCTCAAGTTTTCGTCAATATGTACACCCAAGAATTTGGAGCATTGTACCCTGTTTACAGACTTCTGTTCACGTGCTACATCAGTTGTTGGTGTGACTCTATTTGTTGTACAGAACCGAATGTGACTTTTTTTTTTTAATTTAAGGAAAGTCCATTTTCTGAGAACCACTTAATAATTCTTTGAAAAACATAATCAACAATTTCCTCTGTTACAAGGGGAATTATTATAACACTAGTATCGTCTACAAAAATTACCAATTGTGTCTGATCAATGTTAAGTGGAAGGTCGTTCACATATTCAGGGAATGGGAGTGGAGGCAAAATTTAATCTTCTGGGTATCTCTTTGTGATTTATCACCTGTCACTAAAATTTTCTCTCTTTTCAACATTGTTTGAATTATTCAACCCAGCGCTTTGCATTCTGTTTGTTAAATATGATTCATACCAGTTGTGTGTTCCAGAAAACTTAAGTTTTTCTGAGAGATTAAAACGACCTAACCAATCTACCGCCTTAGAAAGATAAAAAATACCAATTGGTAGTATTTTATTACCTAAGGATTGTAATATTTGGTGAGTGAATGTACAAATAGTGTTCTCATTCGAGAAAACCTTCTGGAATCCAAGCTGTGTTGTGCTAAGTTAGTTTTTCGTACTCAAATGTGAAATTACTCTTGAGTACATTACTTTTTCGAATATTTTGGAAAAATGTATCAGTAAGGAAACTGGACGATAGTTATTTAAGACTTCCTTGTCATCGTCATTATTAAGAGATTTAACATATGCGTTTATTAATCCACCTGAAAAAATTCCCTGTGCCAGTGAGGTATTACACATGCCATTAAAGACATTACTTTGTGTTACGATATCTTTTCAGAATTCTGTTTGAAATTCTAGCAACATCATATGTGATTTTGTTTATCAGAATTTTAATAATTTTAGTGAAGGATGTTTGTACCACTTCTAGTTGCTTAAAAGTTTTGCGGAATGACATTTTAATGTATTCCTTTGCTTCTTCAACTGAAACATTTAATATTATTTTTGCTGCTAGATTTAAAAAGTGATTGTTTAGAATACTGACAGCTTGCCAATTATCAGTCCCAACAGTGTCATTTAGTTTAATTGTTGTGGTATCTTGTACACTGACTGGTTGTCCTGTCTATTGTTTCACAATATCCCATGCAGTTTTAATCATATTTTCTGCATCATTAGTTGCTGTTAGGATGTGCATATTTTTAGACTTTTTAACGACTTTTCTTAAAATATTATAAAATTTTTGGCAGGACACAAGTAACATTGGATGTAGACTGAGACATAAACTTTCCTTTTCCTCTTAGATGAAATTTTAATTGCTATTTTAATCGACTTTTTCAATAACTTGGTAGGAACGCTACACTCAAGTATTGGAACACATTTACTACGGCGTATATTGAATTTAATTTTAGCATCTCTTTCTATACATAACTTATCCCATACTACCTCTTTTAATGTAGCTTTAAAACATTGTCCCCAGTTCTCATTAATAATCATCAATGCCTTTTGTGAACATGTCACCGAGCTGTAAGGTGCTGCTGCATCGTTTATTTTCATTAACCATGCATCACGATCTGTTAGTCCATTAATAACTGAGTCCGCATTACTTAGCTCAGTCTGAGGAATGTCTGTAAAAACTTTATCAATCAGAGCATCCCTAACAACCCCAGTTTTGAACACAACATGGTCCCACATGCCCGTGAACACATTGACACATTACTGCTCCAATCATTTTTAGTTTGCAGTTCACACCATGATCAGAATTAAGCACACCAGTCACAACACATGACATAGAGCCCACTGTTACAAAGAAACACAACATAACTTCCAGCTGTGGTTCTGTGGCATACTGACAAATTAAATGATGTCGTTTCTACTTTTTAGAAAACAATGCAAGTCTGCATATCACCATCATCTACCTCAGTCTCTATCCCATTTAACGGAAAACCTCAAACATTTTCTCTTAATAAAACCGCACAAACCTCCTTGTGCAACCTTTTACTACCGACGAAAAAGCCTTACCAGATTCTTCTGAAAATTTCTTGAACCTCGTCGCTCAAAATGCATCCACAAACACCTTGAACAATACATCCATCTCGCCGTCATCAAGTGAGGCTTCCATCCCAACTTGAACGCCTACACCTCTTCCACTTGCAATAACTACAACACAACAAATTCAAACACTTCCTGCCTCTAGACATCCCCATCTAAAGACTTTGAAAAAGCATAGAACTTCGTTTGACATTCACTTATCATATTCTCGCTGCAAAGGTATGAGCTTCCAGTCAATTGCATCAGCCAAATACCTTCGTCTCACACTAACCATCCATCCTATGTAACAATAAACAACATTTACACCAACATTGTCGTTGAAACTGCAGGGGTGCTGCAAAGATATATAATGTCACCATTCCTTGTCCTCTCCCATACACCTACTCTATTATCATGATGATACCTCTTTTCTTGTTGTCTATATTACACTTCATTCATCTGAACGATCCCTCGAACTTCACCTGAATAATTTAACCTCTTCGTATAACCACTGGAACCACTTCATCACCCTGTGAAATTATAGGAAAACCACCAGAACTTTCTGCCCTTAAGGTCTCTACCTCACTGTCTACAACCATTCATTTCACCTAAGTAAAACACTAGGTTGCTTCTGACTAACATTTGTTTAAAAGTTAAATAGAATCCCTACCAAATAATCATCTCAGAGGAAGCCCACGATTGACTACAAAAACTAGCTGGCCAAACATGGGAATAACTTCACTCTTCATATTTAATCACCCAATCACTCCCACCCCCAGTACCCTAAATCGGTTGATAAAGTTCCCGCTTCTTCTGACACCTAGCATACCTTCGTCAGTCCTGTCTTTCTCTCTACCGAATTCATCATTCTAAGTGTTCTGACCAGCTGGGGACCTTTTTCTCCCCATCCCGTTCCTAGGATCAATCCGTTCTGTCAACAATAACCACCTCTTACACTACAGAGAAACATTTCTACCTATTCTTTCCCCACCCTATTTTTGTTATGTCTCTTGACCCTTTTCATTACTCGTCCCAGATCTTTACTCTGACAGCATCCACTTCCCTTGCCCTGAGAATGGCATCAAAAATACACAGCAGCCATCATCTTCACAGTACTCAACACGACACAAATCACAAACATATTATCAATCATTAGATTATTATTGACATTCGTATGAATGTATTCTTATTGTTTGATTCAAACGAGAACAAAGGCAACGGAAAGTAATCGAGTTAGCTTAGGCGATGTTGAGTGCATTAAATTACAAAATCAAATCTAAAGGAAGTGGAGGAGTTTTACAATATGGGCAACCAAAAAAACTGATTATGGCAAAAGTAGAGACGATATAAAATATAGACGGCCGATAGCAACAAAAGCGTTTCTGAAAATAGGAACTTTTTTAGCCTCAAATAATAATTAAAGTTGTAGCAAATTTTGTATTGTGGATATCCACAGCTATGGATCATGATGAAAAAGACCGCTTCATTGACATGATAAATATTTATTTCTCATCGAACTAGTTTCATGGAGTTAGAACCACATTTCAATGGATACATATTTATTTCCTGACCTATTTCAAGTAGTAACCAGTGATTATCCGATTATTACAACTGACAGAGAATGTTGGGTCATCTACTGGTTATCACTTGAACTAGGTCTTGAAACAAATATGTATCCCTGAAGATGTAGCTATAACGCCATGAAACTAGTAGGATCATAAATAAATATTTATCCTACAGCTGAAGCAGTCTTTTCATGATGATGAAATAATGCAATCGTCAGGCTGACTTGTTTGGAGGCGTTGTCTGGAGTGTAGCCATGCACTAAGTTGAACGTGGATAATAAACAGTTCAGACAAGAACAGAATTGTAGCTTTTGAAATGTGATGCTACAGAAGACTAATGAAGATTTGTAAGGTAGATCGAGTAACTTACGAAGAATTACTGAAACCAGTCGAGGAGAAAAGAGATTTATGATAAAATTAAATTAATAGAAGGGATCGCTTGACAGGACACATTCTGAGAAATCAAGGGATCACCAACTTAGTAATGGAGGGAAGTGAGGGGGTAAAAATTGTAGAAGAAAACCAGTGTTTGACTACAGTAAGCAGGTTCAGATGGGTTTAGGATGCTATAGTTGTGCTGAGATAAAGGGGGTTGCAGGGAGTAATCGTGGACAGGTGCATCACATCAGTCCTCCAACTGATGACCTTAACAACAATAATTCAAAGGATGAAAAGTGACAAAAATTCACTGTCAGTTAACCCCTAATGGTAAATATCATTAAAGAAGAAAAGTCCGACAAAGAATGAGATGGGACAAAAGCGCACCTCTTAATGGCGGATGATTATTTTCTCAGGAAAGATTAATTTACGCTAGTCATACGGATTGTATGGCATTATAGACTGATTTACATTAGCTGGCATCTGAAACTTAAGGTGCAAAGTTGCGATTTTGTTGCGAGAACTGTCTGCACGCAGCTGCCAAAGCACTCTGCTCTCCGTGACAATAGAAATTCACTCTGAAGTCTCTGTCAGCTTCAAAAATGACGTAAAAATCTGAAATTCACATGTGGTACAAATCTTTATAGTGTCTCTAAGCATGATTACTAGATCCTTGGGAAACCATCTTTTTTGTAGTTTTGTCAATATATAACTCGTAAAAAATGAAGTCTGAAGCATTTCCTATAAATCCCATACAATGCTGGATGTACTCTCATACGAGGAGAAATGCGAACACGTAATGCACCTAGGAACATGGTCGAACATGATTATTTTGATGGTCTACGTTTATTGTGTAGGGAGGCATACCGTTGCTGGGCGTACCGATCTCCAAATTTTTGAACCCTGCAGACTCACTCGTCAACGTTATTGTGGCACTTTACTCCTTACCCCACTGCGTTCCACCCTGTCTTCCTTTTTATAGATGACAATGCGCGACCGCATCGAACAGCGCATGCGGACGAGCCCTTGCAACGAGAGGATGTTCAGGGATGGAGTGGACTGCGCGTTCACTGACTTCAGTCCAACGCAGCATGCGTTGGGGAGACATACTGCAACACGTTCACGTGCTCCAAGGGCCATACAGCATTTTTCAGCCTCACTGGTGTAGGAATGGAACGTCCTGCCCACAATAATTCCTTATCAACCTTATGGCCAGCTGGGGGCACTTTGCAGAGTATGCATTGACCACACAACTTGTTAATAAAGGAAACAAATTTCCCGTATGAGTCTGTGATCACCATGAATATTTTATGTATGAAACCGTCTAGACGGCCAAATAAAAGTCTTCATTTAAGAATTTTACAACGTTTGGCTGTCCGCCACGATCAGATATTTGCAGTTAAGATAAGAGGAACATCAAGAGTGACAGACATTTGTTATACAGCATAACGCCCTAATAATTTAAAAGTTAAAGATTATTTAAAAAGGTTCGCTCACCAGAAAACTCCGAACGTGCGATACGTGGTTCAGTGCCAATATTAAAATATATACCTAATCGGTGCGTCAAGTAATAACTTGTCTGAAAATTATAGAAAGACGCAAGCTCTAGCTGAGGGATGGCGCTATTGCGGAGTACGCCGCATTCAAATTTTTAATTTATTTTGTCATTGTATTTTTTCCTTCTATTTATTCATATAAAAAGGTATAAGGTACGTAATTTAAATTTTATAAGTATAAATGTGGAAGATAAATGGAATAATAATAAAGTAAAAGTAAAATCTGAAGACAGTGTCCCTCACAATAGCGCCATCTGTCGGCTGGAGCTTATATCTTTGTATAATTTTTAAAACATTTCTTAGGTATAAATGTTAATATTGACACTATTTCTCGTTCCGTAAGTTCAAGCTTTCTTGATGATTGAACCTTTTAAATTATTTTTTAACTTTTAAAATCTCTGTGCTTGATGTTGTAGCACAAACACTTGTCACTCTTTTTATTCCTTTGTTCTTAACTGCAGATATCTGACGATGACAGATGCTAAAACGTCGTAATAAATATAGACATTTTATTAGCCATCTAGATGGTTTTATTCATAAAAGGATGACACACCCCATTAAGAACCATGGCCCGCTTTTTGTAATGTCCAGGAGACAATCATGAATCGCGTCGACTTCAGTGTAATTATTGTCTTTGAATAAATGTTTCATTTCTACTCGTCTCACTACGTATTTCCTTCAGTCACTTTCTTATTGTTCTGTAGCAGTTCATCGAGCTATGTTAGTTGGCAGTGACACCTTATGCGAAAGTTACTTTGGTCCTTACCACCAGTGTAGTTTAAATCGCACTATTGCCTCACTCTTCGCTGAACAAACCCCTTGAATGTTCAATGTGTGTAGCTCTTGCTTAGCTCTAGCTACACCCAGCCGCGCGTTGTTGTGGCTCAACGCGGTTAAGTGGAAAAGAAAGAAGAGGAAACACGTCCTAGTCTCCTTCTCCCCCTGTCTCTGCCTATGTCCTCCTCTCCCTACCTTGGGCCGTCTCCTCCTCCTCCCCCCTCTGTCCGCCCATCACCTTCTCTCTCTTTCCCTTGATCTCTTCCTCCGTCTCCCCCATCCCCTCCCGTCCATCTCCTCTTCCTCCCTCTCTTTCTGACCTTGTACCTTGTTTGTTGTCATGGCAAATTTAGATTCTGTAATATGAGTGTTTAACAGAATATCATTTAAAATTCGAATTAAATCGGTCTAGAACTTTTACAGATTTTTGCCAACAACATTTCACTGTTAGGCAGTACAACAGCATTTCACTGTTACGCAGGGTATGACATGTGTAAGTGTAGATATTTCTACTGGTAACTGAGCATGGTGTACTAAAAAAGCATTACATCAGTATTTACTTCATTTTCAGACTAGTAATTATAGCTATTAAAAGTCGTGTGCTTTTAGGTTTAGTGGTATATCGAAGTACAAGTGGCAAGAGCAGGGCATTTTCCCCTGGAAAATAGGTCAGGTGTTGAAGTGTGGACGTACTGACGCAAGCCGGTTGGTTCCTAGTGACAGGTGTACTCCATTCAATACTGCAGTTACGACTGTGCGGACGAGGTAATGTAATGTTCGTCGGAAGATTGTTCGAGGCAGAGAAAATGAATCACCACTCTAATGTGTGTAAGTATTAAGATACCACATATAAAAATATCTGCACTGACACCCATCATATACCATACATTTTACATTTAGTCATATAATATACATAAAATATGTAACCTATATCTGTTCCAAGCTTTTATTACAGTAAAGTGTAAAAATTTGAAGTAAATTGGTGAAATACTTTGAGCTTTATGGTAGCAATGTTTACCCTTTATATATTACACATACATTTATATATTACATACATTAAAAATGTTCATTAGAACATCATGTAAAAATTTGTAGTAGATCAGTCAAGAACTTTTTGACATGTTTCGTAGCAACATATCCCCTTTATGTATCACTTGTCTATCTTATGTCTACATATAAACCAATATCAATTGCCGCAGGTATGAAAAATCATCACTTGAGAACGGCTCGACCGATCTGGCTGGCCTTATTTTGTGTTCGTAGTTCTTAGGTCAAGGTTTGTATGAAAGAAAATTTTTGGAAAATTCAACGGAAAAGTTGAAAATTTGGATGGTATTTTTGTATGAAAATCTCAATGAAAGAAATGTGTCTGTCGGTTTGACACTTATGTTGTCACGTTTTCATAGCAAAGCAAGAATAATGTGGCGTTCAGTTTGACACTCCTGCTGTCGCACGTTTTCATAACAACAAGCAATTCGTTATTGCTTATTGACACTCTGCTGAAACAACACAATTAAAACCTGTATTTCAGTGTTTTATCGACGGTGACCAGATCTTTGGTGTGTTGCAGATCTTTGGTGTGTTGCAGAGATTGGATTAATATCAGTTCGTAGTAATCTGGTGAGGTGAAAACATTCAGTTGATATAGAGATGTTATAAAAAAAAAACACTTTCTGTTAAACTGGTTGCGGGAAAGTATGTGCTAATTTGTGCTGTGAAAATGTGCCGTTTTGTTTTCTTTTTGTAGTCATTTTTAACAGAAAACAGGAAAGTTGTGTTTGTAGCTAAGTTTATACTCCTACCTGTTCGTAATTTAAGACCATGCGAAATACTGTGATTAAAGCTACTATCCTCACAGAACTAGCAGCTAGAAAGGTCTCTCATACGACGTGTGCTAATGATTCCAACCAATTTTCCTATTCATTTTGACTACTCATGCCAGTCAACGTTCCGTTTGCAATAACAATAAATATGGTCAATGGGAGGGGGAGGAGGAGACGGACGGAAAAGGGAAGAGGAAATGGATATAAACAGTGCTTTTTTTCTAAAAAAAATGTTTGAGGGTACTCCGACATTGGATATAATGCAGCGAAAATTACTTATAACTGAAGCATGGGATACCACCCGTCTGCTTTTAGCCATAACGTCATCAACACGTCGAACTACAAAAAAAAAAAAAAAAAAAAAAATGATATCGGACTCTTCAGTTGAAATGCTGCTCAAATGAAGCAGCCGATACCGAGAAACACCCAAACATACAAGACAATGTGGTATCGAACACTTCAGTTTACATCACCTCAAATGAAGCATGCAATTCTCATCAACCCCTAGTTTTCTGCTCATCTCTCACCTCCAACGTGACTTACAAGTTGCAACGAAAGACAGGACACACTCTAAAACTTCGCACAACCGACAAGAACGGAACAGCAAACGTAAACGAATAAAGAATAACAAAACAAAGACGGCAATGAATCCCGAAGGATGATGGTAGTGGGACCGTAGAGACATCTATCGGTAGCTCGGCGCTTGAGTGTACGTATATCCATTAAGCACTACCATCGTCCACTGTTAGGGGACGAGGCACTACATGTTTGTCGAACTAGCTGTCAGCGATTCAGTTGTCGAGAACGGTTGCCACAGCTTCGAAATGCTTGAAAGAGTCAATGACATCGCTTTTCCCACCAAAAACAGCACGTTCGTATTGCAATTATCAACACGAAAAAATGAAATAAAACATTTACGTCCGTGAAATAAATATTTGGCACTCTTCCAAGTTCTCAACATCATAAAAAAATTACTTTGTGTGGTGTGGTTCTGTAAGACCTTCAGTACACACACCATCAGATTGTTTGACTTGTCACTCTAACGAAGTAGGCGAAAGTCAGCAATATGTCTCGTGGTCTTATCGTGGCGTGTTTATCTTCTGCCGTTTGGTCAGACGATAGAAATGTCACTTGCACGCTTAGAGTAGCAGATTGATGGTGACCAAAATTGACAATCTGAAGTTCCTTTGGTATTGGTGCGTTAATCTTATTCTCACATATATCTCTGATACTTGACAAAAGTGTCTATACATTTATCTTCATGGCTGTGTACAGGAATATGGTAATCTTATCGGGCGCAAACTGAAACTTGACTATAGACTGGTACAGACAAATGTAGAACTCGTACAGACTAATGCAGACTGGTACAGACTGGTGCAGACAAATGCAGACTGACTCATCGGAGGTCTGTACACTCGTTATAATACCTAGCGCGTTCATGTATCACTGTGCGAGTGTCATCCGTGAGGAGAAAAGGTTCTACGTTAGCAGCAATCTCATTGGCTGCGTTACATATTAATACACGGATCGGCGGAAGCAGAATTTGGTCCGTCTCTATGGCAGCGCCATCTAGTAGTGCGGAGACGAACGAGTGCTGCGCCTGCGCTGTTGTGTTTAGCGGGTCGCGCTCTAGTGGGAAAGTTGTGTACACGCTGACTATGCGGAACTATGCACACAACACATTGTCGATGAAAAAGTTTAGGGGAACGCATCCCCCAGCGTTCCCCAGAAAAACAGCACTGGATACAAAGAAGGGGAAGTTGGATATGGACGTAAACATGAGGAAGAAGTCTGTTAGAGAGAGTGTGGGGAACAGATGTGCAGAAGGAGAAGGGGCAGGGTGGTGGACAGAAGTAGGAGGGAGGAGTTTGACAGGGGGAGGGGGGAGGCGGAGAGGGATAGAGGGAGGGGGAGAAGGAAATTAGGATATGTATCCAGCTGTCATACATATTTAGCAATTGTGAAGCATTGCCGTGTTCCCTAGAGTATTTACGTGTGTCACATATTTAAGCAGAGCGAGGTAGCGCAGTGATTAGCACACAGCACACCGGACTTGCATTCGGGAAAGACGATTCAAACTTGCGTGTGGCCAACCTGACTTAGTTTTTCCGTGATTTCTCCCAATCACTTCAGGCAAATGCAGGGATGGTTCCTTTGAAACGACACCGCCGACTTTCTTCCCCATCCTTCCCTAATCCGATGAGATCGATGACCTCGCTCTTTGGTCTACCCTCCCCCTACACACAAACCAACCACCTATTCAAAAAATGTATGTACTACGTAGAAACACGCGTATATTTGAATGCACGTTGAGTCAAAATTTCAAGTCAATCGACCACCTACTTTTCGAGCTTCGCGGACACAAACATACGCGGGCTTTATATAAATGCTTGAGCGCGCCCACCTTGTAGAGCGAGTTGTCGATGCCGCCGGCGAAGGACATGTTCTTCCAGGTGACGATGATGAGGTGCTTGGGGTCGAAGGTGTCTGCGCCGATGACGCCCTCGCGCACGTCCCACTTGACGCGCTCGCGCATCTCGACGCCGATCTGGTCGGTGCGCGCCTGCAGGTCGCGCTCCAGCCGGAAGTAGACGCCCGGCTGGCGCTGGTCCTCCTCCTCCTGGCGGATCTTGCCGATGCGCATCTTGCTGAAGAAGATGCCGATGAAGGCCGGGTCGTTCTTCTTGGGCCAGTCCTTGTTGGGGAACGACAGCGGGTACGTGTAGTGCTCCGGCGGGTCGCTGAACTCCAGGTAGCCGTGCATCGAGAGCTGCGAACAGGCACAACAACACACACTGCGCCTAATATGCCAAAACACTAAAACTACAGTGCAATCACGAGTTACAGCGAGTACACAACGTCCTTGCAGCCACACATGAATTTTTTCATTAGTAACTTTTCTACATGAGAGAGTATATAATGTAAATGGCATATTACTATATACATAACTAGGTCTACTTTGGGCTTTGGGATCTGTTCCACAATGCCAGGTCTTGTAGGTGATGACATCTCGATCGGCGAAAGATTCAAGTCCAGGAAGGGACTGTATATAAGCGGGCAGTGCACGTCAACGAAACCATTCCGCTGTGAGCTCTATCTGCAACAGCATTGAAGCACTATGCCTCGTTGGCATGTGTATCGTCATCGCCGCCACCGCGTGCCTGTCTGCAAACACATTATTAGCCTCGACAATAAACTTGGCGGAAATGGTACTGCCCAAGCAGTTATACTGAATGGACCAATTTTCTTTCGTGGATGCAGGGTTAATTTTACTCTGGATGGCGCTACTGGAAATTCTGGTAGTGGGTGGTTTACGCTAGCCATAACGCCCCCAAAACCCGAAGTAGACCTAGTTATGTGTATATTATATGCCATTTACATTGTATACTCGTTCCTGTAGAAAAGTTAGTAATGATGAAAAAATTCATGTATGGATGAAAGGACTTGGTGTGCTTGCTGGAAATGTAACTGTAACTGGAGATATTACTTTGTACTATAATTATTAATAAAGTGTGATGCTTGGCCTCTGTAACCGGGGAGCGTACATCGCGAACCGAGGGCTCAAGGATGCAACAGTTTGAAAAAATTCGAAAACATAGTGCCGCACTGCCCGCTGAGCGCCTAGGGAGTCGGTGCTGCAACCCGCCCGACTTGGCTGGGCGCCAGGCTCGCGCACTAAGGGACGCGTGCTGCTAGTGAAATCGTGAATAACATATTTGTAAATATCGACTAAAATCCTGTAAAAATGAAATGTACTCGTACGTTTCCTATGACCTTAAAAACTGTTAATATTACTACCAATGTGAAAAAGGCAATTTATTTGTGCAAGAAGAAGCAACATTTTATGAACAATGGATACTATCCTAAAGGCGGCCACACACGAGAAGAAAAAAAAAAAAAGAAGGCAGTGCGTTAGACCGAACGGCTAACCGGGCGGGCGAGTGTCAACTTTGTTTGCAGTAAAAAGCAACGTGTTAGGGATTATTTACCAGGATAAGATTTTTAGCAGGCGTATAGCTCACTTTCTTAGTATTGAGATCATATGAAATAAATAATTTTTCAGACTATGTAACGAGGAACGCTATAAGCTGTACGTTGTAAGCAGCCCCAATGTATGTGACGAAGAGTATTATTTTATTTTATCTTCAGTGCACCATATATTAAGATACCATTTCCAGGTTTGGGATATACCAGTAAACCCCCTGATTCTGTAAAATATATGTTTTTTTTCTGTATACATATAAATCATCTTCAATTGTCCGAGTACTTTACAAAGGAATTAACATGTTAGGTATTTGATGTTAAGCATATAAGGAACAAAAAGGTTAGAAAAGGTTTGAAATTATGCTTAAAGTTTGCTGGAAGTTACTAAATGCTCTCATTATGAAACACTGGAAGGATATAGATTCGGTAATTTGCGTTCCATTGTAAACAAAAGCAAGTTTTTTCACGCCTGAAACATTTAATACATCATTCCGCCTGAACTACGAGTCATACAATGATACAATTTTGCAGAAATATTCAGTGGTATATCTGGATACTGTCTGCAAATTGTATTGCGAATAGAGGTTGCAGTGAAGAAGTAATAAATTAGAACCTCTTGCCTGATGCTGAAGTTTCACTGCGTGAAAAGCTAAAATGTAAGCGATAAATTTTTTTCCCGTTCATCACTTTTTTTTTGGGGGGGGGGGGGGGGGGGGGGAGGGGGGGTTGGGTGAAAGAGAGAAATAATTTCTGACAGGTCCGAAATTATGTGTAAAGTTTGCTGAAATTCGCAAAGTGCTCTCATTGTCAAATAGGGAATGAAGTCCGGGTATTTCTGCACCATCAGTTATGCTGCCACAAGGCAAATACACAGTTTCTTACTGTAATACTTGTGTTATTGTGTTTAACTTATAACATAAAATTACATTTCTTAATGAGTACATTACGACAGCAATTTATATTTTTAAATTCGCTCAACAAATACTCCAAATAATGAAAATCAAATTTTTAGTTGTCCCTGGAAGCCGTTGGATAGGCAACCTGCAACTGGCATTGGATTCTGGGTTATGCAATGGTCGCTTAGTAATACACCAGTTCGCTTGGTAAATGACCGTAAAGAACTGTGACTATATAAAGGGTCAGATCTTGGTGTAGAAAGTCGAAAACAGAAAATAAATCGCAACTTTATCTTCAGAGTCCCAACGCTGGCGACAAGTAGGGAGCTTAGGGATGTTCGCAGAATGAGACAGGATTTAGGGGGTTTTGTGGGTTCCCACGAGATTTTAGACATCTTTCTTTGTAATTTTTTATGGAATAGTTAACTCTTGTCCTTGGCGAGTTGTTACAAGAACTAGATACAGACTTTCTGAAATTGTGTGAAGTGGTTCACAAAGGCGTTTCCACCATGATTCGTCGTGCACGTATAAATGCTCTAAAATCAAGTACCAAGAAAGCAAAAGATAAGAAACTCTAAAATCGAAAGAAGATGTTGTTAAAGACAGGATGAGAATATCCAACGACAATACGCAAACGATAGAATATATTGAAGTAATCAAAAATATTAGTAAATGTCTTCTTGCATATGATAAGTTTTTGACAGGAACAATAGAAAACAATAAAAGCGAGAATAAACTGAAACCTATATTGGATGGACATCATATGATTTTAGCTAAGTTATAGCTGATTGCACAGTGACTAACAACAGAGAAAAAATTGTGAATGTATTCCGTGATTTCTTTACATACTTGTACAGTTCAAGACATGAATTAGAAACACATGAAGTTGTAACGAAAGCGTTGACATTCTGGAAGGAATGTTTGATGACATGTACAAAGCCATTCGTGGTGTGAACAAAGGGTAGTGCTGGGACATTATAGTGTTTCAGTAGAAATGATAGATAGCAAGATGAAAAGTTACTGAAAATAAATATGCATTTTTTTGGAGAAGAAAACAACTTTCCAAAGCTGAAATACAGCAGTAACTACTCACTTTCACAAGAAAATTGCCAGAGAAGGCAGACAAGGGATAAAAAACTGTTCTGGCGGATGGTGTTTGAAGTGGTCACTGTAGCCAGTCGATATCTACTAATACCAATATTACTGGCCCCTGCTTCGATCACAAATGAGATAGATTATTCCTACACGTCGGTCAGGGGCCTGAAAATGGCGTAATAAAGCGCCGAAACTGGTTGCCTAATAAAATAAGGTTGGAAATTGACGGCTGAAAGGTGTTTAATTTAACATCTACATGTCAGAATGTTTTCAACAACAGCATGTAGCGGTACTTCATTTGTTCATCTGTATACGTGCCCACTCCAAAAGATGGCATTAAATGATCGAATAGCTACCCTTGCTGTGGGATGGCGTAATAAAGCGCCGAAACTGGTTGCCTAACAAAATAAAGTTGGAAATTGACGGCTGAAAGGTGTTTAATTTAACACGTAAATTGATCTGTAAGAGGAACGTTCTCCTACGGTGTTTTTTTAAGACGAATATATTTCTTTCTTTGGTACATAACCAACAATAACCATGATGGAGCTGAAAACCAAAATCTTTCGCTGAAATTAATAACACTTGTGGCCTTAAATAGCGTTGTAACAATTCTCGTAACAGAAAACCGATCAGCTGTAACCGTTAGGTGACGGTCATTAAAATCAGAGGGTAGGCTGCTAGATTATTCAGTCAAAACAATGAAAATTTAAACGGGGGTGTTACAAGCTGTAGCACGTGTACCAATAGCCGTAACCTGTGGAACTTAACTATTTCATCATTCATCGCAAAATGGACATGGTAGGGAACAGAATGGAGTGAGGACGTAATTATGAGCATACTGAGAATGAAATACTGGGCACGACATGTTGGCAGGTGAATGGATGGTATATAGACTATTTATCACTCTGGTTTCAGAGTGATAAAAAAGACTGAGCAACAACTTAATGGAAGGTGGGTAGATAATGCGAACGGCGATCAACAGGTAATGCTATACATTTTTTTCCTCGTCCATTTTAGGTTGAGAAAATGCAGAATTTGTTGTGGAACATCGTAGAATATTCCCAATTCAGGCCCTAGTTTCATGAAACACAGGTAATTGCCAGCGCTATATGTAGCATTCAAAATGGCATCTGTAACGGAGGTGAGTTCAGTGGAGAGAGTTTATTTTGGAGGAAAATCAGAGCTCACAGATATTTATAGGCGCTTGCAGAATGTCTACAGAGACCTGATCCAGAACAAAAGCGCGGTGACTCGTTGGGCAAGGCACCTCTGATCTGCCACTTGCCGGCTGGTCAAACACAACTGTAACTTCTGCTGTGTTGGAACGTGCGGACACTCTCATTCGAGGTGATTAACGGATCGCAGTGCAACACCTCGCTCTTCAGCTGGACGTCTCTTTTGGTAATGCTAACACACTCATCCATCAGTTGGGGTACTCAAAGGTGTGTCCCCACTGGGTTCCTAACATTCCGACATCCATCTGTTGCGCTCAACGAATGATGCACTCTGTGAGAAGCAGTACGTTGAGGGCGGGGAGGTTATGGATGCAGCAAGGCGTAGGCTCGGAAGACGTCCAGTAGAGTTGTACCATGCAGACATGCAGGCCCTCCCAGTAAAGTGATGTAAACCCGTCACATTTGAGCCGTGGCGGACTGGCGCCAGCACCGGGTACGCTCGTTACATCGTTGCGATTGATTTTGGAGGGTATATGAGATCTTTGCATATCGTGTGGCTTTCTTCTGGGTTGGCGGGCTTCAAAAGTCGGCCGTTATCTTTCAAAAGGAAAACATAGAGAGACGTGGGACTTCTGCGGAGAATGCAGTGTCGACTGCGACCGGATGTGCCCTAACAGCGTGATGTACCGCGCAGTTGTATTGGTCAGCATGTCTGTGTTTTGGGGCAGCTCGGAGATCCAAGTTTCGTGATTTCTATCAAGGGAAAGGTCCCTGAAGGAATGTGGTTAAGCTGTTTGAGACGCTGAGTTGTGCTGTGTGCAAACATCAAGTAAGTTGGCCGTTAGTGTATGTGGCTGAGCGTCGCGATGAGAGGCGTTTCACTCTCTAGATGATTGTGGATCTTACACAGCCGTTAATCGAAAAGTATGTGGATGAGCTCCGTGAGAGCTGGTTAAATGTTGGCCTCGCATTGAAGTCTTAGTTATAACTGTACTAAGTGACTGAAAACTGCACCCAAGTCATATTATTATTGGTGAACCGTCCTTAAATGGTTCCAATTTAAAGGGCAGTGATTGCTGTGGACGAACATTTTGTAGACTGATGCACGTATGTCTGATGCTAGGAGTCTGCCCTGTATTTTGTGTGTTTCAGAGAGTTGCAATTGTCCTGTGCTTGTCAAAATGCTGTAAGCGCCAACGCCTTGGCGGGGAGTGAGGTGTAACCCGCAGCCTAGGTCCTACTGTGTTTACGTAACCCTGCCACGGCTGGATTGCTTTGGGCGAAGACCCCATACAAAAAAGATTTGTATATGTTTTCCTTCTTCCAAGGGAGGTAAAACGCCTTTTGTAATTTGTGATTTGCACATCGTGTTTTCTGGGTTACATAAAGATAGTCCGGCAACTAAGTGTGATCTGGGTTTGTTTCATGGCAATCTTTCTTGCTTCTGTTACATATCTATGTTCCAGTGAATTGTGGTTAACCACGTGAGATTTAAATGTTGTTTGGGCCGTGTAGTAGCTCTGCAGATGACGAAGAAATTGAAGAAATGTGTGATGAAATAAAAGAAATTATTCAGATAGTGAAGGGAGACGAAAATTTAATAGTCATGGGTGACTGGAATTCGAGTGTAGGAAAAGGGAGAGAAGGAAACGTAGTAGGTGAATATGGATTGGGGCTAAGAAATGAAAGAGGAAGCCGCCTGGTAGAATTTTGCACAGAGCACAACTTAATCATAGCTAACTTTTGGTTTAAGAATCATGATAGAAGGTTGTATACATGGAAGAACCCTGGAGATTCTAAAAGGTATCAGATAGATTATATAATGGTAAGACAGAGATTTAGGAACCAGGTTTTAAATTGTAAGACATTTCCAGGGGCAGATGTGGACTCTGACCACAATCTATTGGTTATGACCTGTAGATTAAAACTGAAGAAACTGCAAAAAGGTGGGAATTTAAGGAGATGGGACCTGGATAAACTGAAAGAACCAGAGGTTGTACAGAGTTTCAGGAAGAGCATAAGGGAACAATGGACAGGAATGGGGGAAAGAAATACAGTAGAAGAAGAATGGGTAGCTTTGAGGGATGAAGTAGTGAAGGCAGCAGAGGATTACGTAGGTAAAAAGACAAGGGCTAGTAGAAATCCTTGGGTAACAGAAGAAATATTGAATTTAATTGATGAAAGGAGAAAATATAAAAATGCAGTAAATGAAGCAGGCAAAAAGGAATACAAACGCCTCAAAAATGAGATCGACAGGAAGTGCAAAATGGCTAAGCAGGGATGGCTAGAGGACAAATGTAGGGATGTAGAGGCTTATCTCACTAGGGGTAAGATAGATACTGCCTACAGGAGAATTAAAGAGACCTTTGGAGATAAGAGAACCACTTGTATGAACATCAAGAGCTCAGATGGAAACCCAGTTCTAAGCAAAGAAGGGAAAGCAGAAAGGTGGAAGGAGTATATAGAGGGTCTATACAAGGGCGATGTACTTGAGGACAATATTATGGAAATGGAAGAGGATGTAGATGAAGATGAAATGGGAAATACGATACTGCGTGAAGAGTTTGACAGAGCACTGAAAGACCTGAGTCGAAACAAGGCCCCCGGAGTAGACAACATTCCATTGGAACTACTGACGGCCTTGGGAGAGCCAGTCCTGACAAAACTCTACCATCCGGTGAGCAAGATGTATGAAACAGGCGAAATACCATCAGACTTCAAGAAGAATATAATAATTCCAATCCCAAAGAAAGCAGGTGTCGACAGATGTGAAAATTACCGAACAATCAGTTTAATAAGCTACAGCTGCAAAATACTAACACGAATTCTTTACAGACGAATGGACAAACTAGTAGAAGCCGACCTCGGGGAAGATCAGTTTGGATTCCGTAGAAATACTGGAACACGTGAGGCAATACTGACCTTACGACTTATCTTGGAAGAAAGATTAAGGAAAGGTAAACCTACGTTTCTAGCATTTGTAGACTTAGAGAAAGCTTTTGACAATGTTGACTGGAATACTCTCTTTCAAATTCTAAAGGTGGCAGGGGTAAAATACAGGGAGCGAAAGGCTATTTACAATTTGTACAGAAACCAGATGGCAGTTATAAGAGTCGAGGGACATGAAAGGGAAGCAATGGTTGGGAAGGGAGTAAGACAGGTTTGTAGCCTCTCCCCGATGTTATTCAATCTGTATATTGAGCAAGCAGTAAAGGAAACAAAAGAAAAATTCGGAGTAGGTATTAAAATCCATGGAGAAGAAATAAAAACGTTGAGGTTCGCCGATGACATTGTAGTTCTGTCAGAGACAGCAAAGGACTTTGAAGAGCAGATGAACGGAATGGATGGTGTCTTGAAGGGAGGATATAAGATGAACATCAACAAAAGCAAAACGAGGATAATGGAATGTAGTCGAATTAAGTCAGGTGATGCTGAGGGAATTAGGTTAGGAAATGAGACACTTAAAGTAGTAAAGGAGTTTTGATATTTGGGGAGCAAAATAACTGATGATGGTCGAAGTAGAGAGGATATAAAATGTAGACTGGCAATGGCAAGGAAAGCGTTTCTGAAGAAGAGAAATTTGTTAACATCGGGTATAGATTTAAGTGTCAGGAAGTCATTTCTGAAAGTATTTGTACGGAGTGTAGCCATGTATGGAAGTGAAAAATGGACGGTAAATAGTTTGGACAAGAAGAGAATAGAAGCTTTCGAAATGTGGTGCTACAGAAGAATGCTGAAGATTAGATGGGTAGATCACATAACTAATGAGGAAGTATTGAATAGGATTGGGGAGAAAAGAAGTTTGTGGCACAACTTGATCAGAAGAAGGGATCGGTTGGTAGGACATGTTCTGAGGCATCAAGGGATCACCAATTTAGTATTGGAGGGCAGCGTGGAGGGTAAAAATCGTAGGGGGAGACCAAGAGATGAATACACTAAGCAGATTCAGAAGGATGTAGGTTGCAGTAGGTACTGGGAGATGAAGCAGCTTGCACAGGTTAGAGTAGCATGGAGAGCTGCATCAAACCAGTCTCAGGACTGAAGACCACAACAACAACAACAGTATTTAAATGAAATTAAGGGGCTGGCCCACTCTGATAGGAACTGTACTGTTAGTTGTAAGCTTTTGTTAAGTGTGGCGAAGCCACGGCAATACTGTGTTTGCTAGGTGTTTATGAACAGTTTTACATGCATTTTATGGTTATACTTGTTTTGTTTCAATAAGAACTTATACTAAGTAACTGCTGCTTGTAGTGAAAATTGTGGGGAATGGTCTGCAGGGACCTTATGTTAATAAATTAAGTATGTGTAGATCGAAGTACGATTACCAACTATGATTCGCCATCCCGTTTCCCGTCCTGATAACAGCTGTGGTTGGGATAGTGCAAGGTAATATTAAAGGGGCCACATACCAACATTGAACGGATATTATGTTCAAAAACAGGGCTTGTAGCCAAAATAGTGGGGAATAATGAGGTTTATTGGAATTCTGAATAAAAGCGCACTGCTTTAAGAAAAAAAAAGTACATTTGCTTATTGAAGGCCCCTTGTGTTAAAAAACACATAGGAGCAACATGGATATGTATAGCTGAAGACTTTCATGTATTTGGTAGTCTACAGGATACAGTTATCCAGCAGTGGATGTCAAATGATGATGTAGTTTTTTCCTCTTGACCTATTTAAACGGTTGTCGTATTGTTAATCCATCCTGTAGTAGCGCAATCAGCCCCAAAACTAGTTGCACAAAGAGTGTCGGATTGGTATTTGGGTCGTCGATTTCTATTGCAGCGTGTACCGCTCACTTACCCTGGTGTAATTGTAACGGAAGCCATAGAATGGCAGCTGGAAGTTGAGGTTCTTGTGGATCTGCGGCATGGAGGAGTGCAGGTCCGTCTGGTAGTCGCCCTTGTCGTCCGAGTTGCCGCCCTGGTCGAAGTAGCAGTACATGAACTCCGAGCGGATCTGACGCAGCCGGTTCTCCGTCAGCAGGTACGCGGTGCCCGACGTGGTCGCCTGGTTGGGCGGCGCCACGCGGTTCTTGTCGCACACTGCAACACGCCAGAGAAGGCCACCCGGTTACTACGCCACTGATCAAGAGCACCGCGACCGGACAGTTCGGCGCGGCTGTTGGAACACGCTGTCGTCATCCATATTCAACGCTACAATGCATATACAGGATCTCACCCCAGAAAGGCATTACTTTTTAAATTTTCCTGTAATTATGAATCTAATTTCAAACTCCTTTCATCTGCATACCTTTGGCATCCCTATTATCAAGTATGAACTAAATTATTTTTTAGGTTTTTTGCATAATTCAAAATATTTTCCGAAATACCCTTAATGCATATGCAGCGCTTCAGAATCCCCACTAACAGTTATCTCGCTCTCTATTCCACATTGATTTCTACATTTATTTAGAAGCAGTTACTAATTAGACAATAGCTGTAGTAGAGGCAGTGGTGATACTAGCAGCAGCTGCAGCAATAGTAGTGCAGTAAATATACACTACTGACCATTAAAATTGCTACACCAAGAAGAAATGCAAATGATAAACGGATAGTCATCGGAGAAATATATTACACCAGAACTGACATGTGATTACATTTTCACGCAATTTGGGTGCTTAGATCCCGAGAAATCAGTACCCAGAACAACCATCTCTGGCCGTAATAACGGCCTTGATACGCCTGGGCATTGAGTCAAACAGAGCTTGGATGGCGTGTACAGGTACAGCTGCCCATGCAGCTTCAACACGATACCACAGTTCATCAAGAGTAGCGACTGGCGTATTGTGACGACCCAGTTTCTCGGCCACCATTGACCAGACGTTTTCAATTGGTGAGAGATCTGGAGAATGTGCTGGCCAGGGCAGCAGTCGAACATTTTCTGTATCCAGAAAGGCCCGTACAGGACCTGCAACATGCGGTCGTGCATTATCCTGCTGAAATGTAGGTTTTCGCAGGGATCGAATGAAGGGTAGAGCCACGGGTCGTAACACATCTGAAATGTAAAGTCCACTGTTCAAAGTGCCGTCGATACGAACAAGAGGTGACGAGACGTGTAACCAATGACACCCAATACCATCACGCCGGGTGATACACCAGTATGGCGATGACGAATAAAAGCTTCCAATGTGCGTTCACCGCGATGTCGCCAAACACGGATGTAACCATCATGATGCTGTAAACAGAACCTGGATTCATCTGAAAAAATGCCGTTTTGCCATTCGTGCACCCAGGTTCGTCGTTGAGTACACCAATGCAGGCGCTCCTGTCTGTGATGCAGCGTCAAGGGTAGCCGCAGCCATAGTCTCCGAGCTGATAGTCCATGCTGCTGCAAACGTCGTCGAACTGTTCGTGCAGATGGTTGTTGTCTTCCAAACCTCCCCTTCTGTTGACTCAGGGATCGAGACGTGGCTGCACGATCCGTTACAGTCATGCTGATAAGATGCCTGTCATCTCGACTGATAGTGATACGACGCCGTTGGGATCCAGCACGGCGTTCCGTATTACCCTCCTGAACCCACCGATTCCATATTCTGCTAACAGTCATTGTATCTCGACCAACGTGAGCAGCAATGTCACGATACGGTAAACCGCAATCGCGATAGGCTACAATCCGACCTTTATCCAAGTCGGAAACGTGATGGTACGCATTTCTCCTCCTTACACGAGGCATCACAACAACGTTACACCAGGCAACGCCGGTCAACTGCTGTTTGTGTATGAGAAACCGGTTGGAAACTTTCCTCATGTCAGCACGTTGTAGGTGTCGCCACCGGCGCCAACCTTGTGTGAATGCTCTGAAAAGCTAATCATTTGCATATCACAGAATCTTCTTCCTGTCGGTTAAATTTTGCATCTGTAGCACTTCATCTTCGCGGTGTAGCAATTTTAATGGCCATTAGTGTAGTAGCAATAAGAGTGCAAATAGTGGAAATTACCTTTATTTGTTAGAGATGTCGGTATACTAAAAGTTTTATCATCGCTCAGTATTGTTGTTCTGTGCTGTTATTGTCACCGGCTTGGTTAGTCTGGTTTGTTTTTGTCCCAATGGCAGTATTGTTACCATCGTGACCTGTCTAGCTTTGCATGAGTTGTTGTTCAAGTCACACGTATTTGTTATAGTTTCACCAAGATAAACAAGAGAGTCAGTGTCTGCTATTGAAGCTAATTTTGAAAGTGCTTTCACTCAGTGAGTCGTGTGAAGAAGGAAGTATTCTTGAAGATAAAAGCGAAGAATCAAACTTTGAACCTGCTGATACGAATGTTTTGGAAGATTACTGTACTTCAGACAGTATTACTTCATGAGAGTCGGACAATGAAGTTCCACACCTACAACTAAGAGATGCCAGCACATACATTAGTCGCAATGAATTTGTAATTTAGATCCACCTACAACTTCTCGTACACCGGTTCACAATATCGTAAAGAAGGCACCTGGTCCAGCTCGTGCATTGAAAACCTGTAAACCTAAGGATGCCTGGGACGATTTCATCTCCAAGGAAATATTAGATGAATCATCAACTGCACAAATATAAAAGACAGATGTTGTATATTAAGTGACTCTAACTGATAAAAATAAACTATTAGAATTCTTTTAAAAAATTAATAAAATATCACTCAGGTCCACCACATTCCTTTAGTACAACTTACGAACATTTCAGTATGTCAATAAATCTGAAACAAATAAATTCATCTACAAAAAGTAAGGGTATGAAAACGGAACAATTTAAAATAAGGAGAGGGTCTTGAAAGCCTTGCACATGAATTGATGTGTATTTTCTGTACTATCCATCCGACGGTTAATTACGAGAAGCCCATGGATCAAAGAAATCTTGAACCCTTACTAAATGTGCAACTTTTCGTACAAGAGGTAATAATAAAATTTTAATTATCATCTCGAAAAATTGAAAGTTACCCACTGAAATTTCCGACAAGTATAGTCCAATTTGCGCATTTTTCTTTTCATTTTGTCTGCAGTACTATATATATGACATTCAAATCATTTCTTCTTTTTTATCTGTTCAGCAAAGTGAAAGAACGTTATTGTAATTCCAGTTTTTAATTTTAACTGTTATCAGAGCAGACATTGTTATTAAATCCTGGCCCATAGTTACATGTTAACGTTCCTAGTTATGGTCCGCTTAACATATATTACGGTTGCTTATATTTGTAGTTTTTATGTCCAATTATTTGAGTAGGAAATAAGAGGAAAGTATTATTCAACATGTGAGTCCTCAAGCTTTCCCGGCGGATGTGTTGTAAATAGTCTACACGGGTTTGCTCCGGATCACGTTGTGCAAATTCCACAATATTTCCTCGGAGCAACTGTCCGACATCTTCAGGTGGTTCAACCTTGCTCGTGGCTAGGTACGACTGACGTGATCCGCACGCCGACACCCCATTTTTAGAACACGCGCGCGAAGAATGCGCAGCCGCGGAAATCGTGCATGCGCAATGAGTTACCGTATTCAAACTCCCTCTGCCGAAAACCGCAGAGCGGCTCTAACGCGTGTACGCTGTACGGTGCGTTTGTCAACAATGCGGCTAGACGTTACTCACCGACGGATGTACTAGGCCAGTGTTATGACGGGCCTGTTATCGAAGAATCTTGGTTTTCGCGTCGTGATTTAATAGCAGCCAATGCAAGGTTCCAGGCTGTACTCAGTTGTAATCCCGTATCCTTCTTGATGAGATTATCGGCTGTACGGATATGTATTGCTTCCTTAATGACGCAGTCCCAGAAAGATGATGCCGGGGATAAAACTTCCGACTTTTCATAAATCATACTATGTCTTGTATTCAGGCAGCGTTCCGCAATTCCCGACTTTTCTGGTTGGCGAAGGCGTATTTAACGCTGATGTTCATCGCAGCGTTCTTGTACTGTGCCCCACATTGACAAGGAATCTTGTACACATCACATTTCCTCAGTCCAAGGTCATCCTTAATCGAACCCAAAAGGTTTCTCAGTTTTGCAGATGGTTTAAAAACACACTTAATTCCATATCTTTCGAGGAATCTTCCGATTCTTGACGACATGGCACCAAACTACGGCAAAAAGGCCAAAGTGGTGGGTGTCTTCGTATCTTCATTCTGCTCCATAGACTGAACTCGCCTGGGCCTGAATGCATTTCGTATCTCTCTCTCAGAATAACCGTTTTGTCCGAACACTGTCTTCAAATGTTGTATTTCACTCGACAGGCTCTCAGGATCAGATCCCACATGTGGTCTACGAACTGACGTACGTAATGCACTACCGCGTTGTGCAGGATGATGGCAGCTTGTGGCCTGCAGTTATAGATCTGCATGCGTTAGCTTGCGGTAGACGCTGTGTCCCATGGTTCCATCTGCTTTCCTTCGTACCAAGACATCAAGAAAAGGTAAAGTACCATCTTTTCCCACTTCCATTGGAAAGTTTGTATTCGGATGGAGTGAATTCAGATGCTGAAGAAACGAAGGTAGAGTATGAAGTCCATGTGGCCACACCACAAATGTATCATCCACATACCGCAGAAAACAAGAGGGTTTGAGAGTGGCTCACTGTAGTGCTATCTCTTCAAAGTCTTCCATAAAATAATTGGCCACCACAGGAGACAGAGGGCTTCCCATGTCAACACCGTCCTTTTTATTCAAGATATTGGTCTTGAAATAAGAAGTATGTTGAAGTAAGCACGTGTTTGAATAATGGTACTATGTCTTCCTCAAACTTGTTGCTAATGAGCTCCAAAGAGTCCTGCAAGGGCACATTTGTAAATAAACACACAACATCGAAACTTACTAGCAGATCCGATGATTGCAATCTAAGGGTTTTCAGGTGCCCTATGAAATCTTCAGAGTTTCAAACATGATGGTCGCACTTGCCTACGAGATTGGCAACAAAATAAGATATACAAACTGCTCGAGGATCGTGTATACAGTAAATTAAAAAGTGGTCCGACGGTTAGGATCCAGAGGAAAACTGTGGAATTCATCAGGAGGAGCTCGATTCCGGCGAAAGTCGCTAAGGGCTTGCGTCAACAGGCTGCAGTTCCTCCTAGATTCTACGGCTTACCCAAGATCTTTAAGAATGGGGAGCCTCTCCGTCCCATTGTAAATAACACAGGAACATCTACTTATTTTGTTGCCAAAAACTTGACATCGCTATTGGGACCTCTCGTGGGCAAGTGGGTTGAACATGTAGAGGCTTAAAACCATCACCAACTTTCATGACTACAGCTTGGTTTCCCGAGGTGACAATTAAAACTTGACGAGTACTCATCGTACCCGACTCCAGCCAGGGATTAGAAAATAACGGGCTAGCTCCCCGGTTTCAGTTCATATAGTGGGCCAGTGTCTTAGGCTATACTATGTTGAATGGGCAGCATCCAGGTCGAGGAAGGCCGCAGTGGCATACGTAAGCAACTAGGATTATTTCGAAAGAAGGTGGATCGTTTAATGATAGTATAATAAGAAATAATTATTTAGATAGAAATGAGTTTTTAATACATCACATTTCCAAATCAGACTAAAAAGTACAAAATAATTTCATCTAGCGCCATACAGATTCGTAACCAATATGGAGGATCCTAAAATTTGTGGTTGTGAATTGTTAATAGGTGTGAAAATACTTGTACGAATTAAAACGAAAAATGTAGGGCACTAGTAATACATAATACTAAGGAGGTGAACTATTTATGCATCAACAGTGTGTTGCATACATCCCCCCCCCCCCCCCCACACTGTTGTTCGTTTGAAATCTTACAAGTATTTCCGTATCTATTAAAATTCACAATCACAAATTTTTAGGACTATCTGCATGCGATTAGAAATCTGTATGGGGCTAGGAGAAATTATTTTATACTTTTTAGCTCAATTTAAAAACGTGGTATAGCAGAAATTCATTTTTATTTGAATAATTATTTCCTTCTTTTTGGTCACGCGTGTGAATCGACCGATTCCAAGCATTTCGATGAGATTGCAACAGAGACATGTGCTAAATATCAGGTGCATTTCAGTTTCTCTACACCTGAGTCAAGCGATATATTGCTATCTCCTACAAATTTCTTGCGAAAAGACCATGAAAGTAAAAATTAGAGCGATTTGAGCTCACATGGGGACTTATCAGCAACTGTTCTTCCTGTGAATCATTTGCGGTTGGAACAAGAATAGGGGAAATGGCAGCTACATGCCAGACAAGAAAGCGAGTTAATATTGCGTTGTCATTCAGTTCTGACTTTTGGTGAAAGTTTCAAGTCCCCAGCTGATCGAGAAATGACAGTGGTAAACAAAGTACACCCTCCTGCCCCCCTTCCTCCCGCCATACACCAGACAAGAAAGAGAATTATTACGGAATTGCCATCCACTTGTGAGCTATGTTTAAAATTTCAGGCCTCTAACTCATTGGGAAGTTTAAAATCAAATGCAAAATTTGTGCCTAACAGATCGACGAGAAAGCAGTATCCATCTACGACCCCCCCCCCCCCCCTCTCCCCAAGCTTGCCCATCCACTCACGTACCACTTGGAACACATTCCAATGCTACCAGCACGACACGCTGGTCGTGAAGAGCAGCCTATATGCTAGGTATAACCAAGTCTTTCCATCCCCACCACCATCCCCATCTAACAGATCGACAAGAAACGATTTAATATTTTAGCGTCATCCATTTCTATGCTTCGTTAGAAATTTCAGGTCTCTAACTCATCATGAATTTAGTTTAAAATAAGTTGCAAATTTCAAGTCTCTAGCTTATCAGGAAGTTAGCTTAAAAGCAATTTCAAACTTGTACCGAACAGACAAACACAACGAAGAAAGGGACCTAATAAAATCCTGGTAAAAGCCAATTAAAAGGTAATTAGATTATTAGATATTGTAACACTTACTACATTAGTTTAATGTAGTTTATTTGGCTTCCTCTAACAGACCAAGAGACAAATATTCGTCTTTCTGAGTCACCAGTGTACTAACATCGTTACAGGCTATATTAGTGCTTTGTTATCTTTCCTGCTTGAGGAGTGGTTATGAAGAAAAATTAATTTCTCTTTGTGAGGCTACAATCTTTCATTCCTGAGAAGAAGTGCCATTAGAAAGGTTTTTTTGGTTATTTAGTAGAGCAATTCGTAGAAACTTAAAACGTCATTTCCGTCCATGCGTTGCAAGATCCTAGCCATTGCTGAGTCCTTGCATGGTTAGCTTTGAAAACTACTGTAGTGTCAACCTGTTGCTAGTTTACTACAGGTTCTGTCTCTGCCAGGTCTTCTCGTGGTGAGAAGTCACCCACATATCTGTCCAAGGTGTGTGTGTTACGTCATCCTACAGTTAAATCGCCTTTCTTTACTTCCAACGATGTACTGAACTTTAATTTGGATTAAATAATGAACAGTTCAGCGAGCGTGATGATTGTGCTTCCGCGTAGACGTCATTAACCGACACATTAATTACTTCCGCGTTTCACCGTCGAGAGGACGTTCTCAGTGAATTACTTCTCCTCTACAGCTAAACTATGTTTTAGTGGTTAATTGGAAACTGGATGCTACTTACGCTAATCTACCAAGTGACCAAGTAAGTTGGCAGTAAGTATCGAAACACTTATCCTCCTCCTACCTCTAGTTGCGGAATTTTTTCGTACGTGTTCTTTTGTCCACATTGCCGCCATTTCTTCTCTTCCTCCTCCACTACCAGACGCTAACAGAAAATCGTTGTAGGAGAGAGCGTAATTCCCTCGGTGGGGAAGAAGCTCCGGCGGAATCTTTTTCTTTCAGTATTGTCGTTTCCAGCCTAGCCGCTGCTATCCTGTTCGCATCAACTAAGTAAACATACCGAGCGATTATATATTCCTGCCTTACACAGCGCTGTTTTAATTGTGATCTTTTCTTATTTCTAGCGGTTTTTACGTCGCCATTAAGTATCTATTGTTGTCACTTTCTGTCGTATAGTCATCGAGTACTGGCGGCTTTCTTACTGAGTTCACGTGCCGTTCATTTTCAATGATTTTGCACAGATCTGTCAGAGGTGTGAAGATGTTTTCTCGTACGTTGTGAAACAAGTTGCCGAGCTAGATCGCCCAGGGCTGAGAACGGCAGGGTATCGGCACTCCCTGATGCTGCTTGTGGTGCTAAACTTGCGAAATTTTAATAAGGTATCATTTTCATCATAATCGTAAAATATGACACTGTAAGATAGATGCCAAAGACTTTGAAAACACGGAGGGATAAGGGACGTTTGACCGAGAATACAGTGCTTTTAAATTTATAGAAGAAAGAAATTCAATAAATTCTACTAGTAGACTGTCCGAATTTCCATACAAAACCCTATTTAGAATATATGTTTCTTTGACTTGTGAGAAAGAGGTGACCCTAGATAAGGAAAGAAATTTTTAGGTCACGTCTGTTGTAGGCTGTCTGCACACGAATTGTGGAAAGTAGCTTTCGAATTAGCAGAAATAAACAAGATTACTCTTAAGCATTTTTTAAAAAAACGTGCGCTTCGTGGATAAGACTGGGTTAGTGTATTTCTGAAACTATACTCAACAATCGGCATTAGGATACCAGAATGCACGACCATTAGGAGGACAGGTGGATTTAATTGACAAGATGTTAAGAAATATGTCGTGAACTTGGAGAAAGTAGTTTCTGAATTTGATTTCATACCAAATCACATGTGGAATGCGGATGAAATGGGAATCACGAATATACAAGAGCCATATACAATACTTGCCATAAAATGAAAGGAAAGGATAGGTTCTGTCACGAACTGGAAAAAAGTAAATCTATTAAAAGTGTTGTTGCTAACTGTAATTCTGTTTTCGGTGTAAACTATGCTGAATTCTGTATAAATTACTGGATGTTTTGCATTTTACATAAATATGAGTATGATACAGGAGTATATCAAGTAAAAATTTCTACAGCCACAGCTAACAGAATTTATTAAATAGTTAGAAAAAACATTTTAACAGACACTGTCACTGGATGAAGCAAAACATACCTTTGTTTTGTTTGAATTACTATACAATTTCGATTGTGAAGTTTTCGACCGTGAAACGATTATCAAATGTGTGTGTGAGTACAACTTATCAGAAAGAAAACCTATAAAATTAGACATAGAACACTGTAATCGTAAGTGACTGGCCGCGTTAAAAGACTTCACAATCAAAGGCAAGACCGTAGATATATCGAGTACTATAGTTATACAGCGGATCAATTATGGACTGGTATAAACCTACCAAATCAACAACGGTGTAGCATATCTACTTGAAGAACGAAAGGAGTAAATTAACAGGACACGTATCACGTCGTCAATCGTTGACAAAGATTTATCATTTTGAGCGGGCCAGTCAAAAAGTTCTCTCAGTAGTTTTCTCAATAGTTTATTCCTTGCCTGAGACAAACTGTGAAGAAATGATAATTAATCGAAACCCTCAGCTGCCAACAGGTGTTGTCGATATACCTCGATGGGGACAGTTGAAAATGTGTGCCCCGACCGGGACTCGAACCCGGGATCTCCTGCTTACATGGCAGACACTCTATCCATCTTTTTTTATTGTTCTCATTTTGTTCGATTTTGTTCGTTGTATTTGTTCGGTGCGGAACACCCGTTCAAGTTCAGTGTTGAGCCGTTGACTCAGTTTCTTATTACAGAGGGCAGATAACCCTCTGACCGAACACGCTGAGCTACCGTGCCGGCGGTCTATCTGAGCCACCGAGGACACAGAGGATAGCGGACTTATCCCTTGAACGCTTCCTGTGAGCACACATTTTCAGTTGTCCCCATCGAGGTATATCGACAACACCTGTTGGCAACTGAGGGTTTCGATTAAATATCATTTCTTTCTAGAGAAGCTGCATGGTCATCATTGGTACCTGTTCTTTCGGAACAGTTACTATCTTCAAACTGTGAAGAGAAAATCCTGACTTTGACCAATCCAACTACCAGCACATTGAGGCGTAGCGCTTTGAACACATCTGTTGTAATGAAATGGAGTGCGCAGTCTGTGAATAGTGTTATTAGCAGCATCTGTACTTCGTATGGCGTGACTTTCGACGGACAAAACAAGTCAGGTGAAAGTGATAAGCGAGATTATGGATATCAGTTCGCGAGATAACTTATCTGGAGCAGTCGATAAAAGTGTAGTTCATGTGACAAATACTGTTGGAGGTGTTGCATTGACAAAGACATTTTCGGAAACGTTATCAGACAGTAAGAATCAATTAACTTTCTCCAAAAAACGAAAAAGTGTGAACAGGATTTTCACTTAAAATGTTTGTCTAACAGATGCTGCTACGTTTTCTCTGCTTCGAGAAAAAGTAACTTCTTTATCTGTCGAACTTTTTTAAGGACGACAGGTAGAAGTTTTTGATGTACATAATTTAGCACTCTTAACTTGCAGTGGTGTTGTTCTGGCCTTCAGTTCAAAGTCTGTTTTGATGCAGCTCTTCGCGCTGGTCCATTCTATACAAAGCATTTATTTTCTGCATAACTGGACTGTTGAAATTTACATCAATTTGAACATGCTTATTGTAGTCGAGTTTCGTCTCCCTGTACAATTTTTAAACCCTCTTCGTCCCCCTCCTTCGAAGAATTTTTCTCCATTTCCTAACAGACTATTTTTGACGCCTCGGGATGTGTCACATCAACTTTGTGACTGATTTTTCCTTAGCGTAGGTAGCACGTATCTTTGTTTCTCTTGTAAAGAGAAATCTGTCTAACAGAACGAAACAACTGAGACAGATCACCAAAAATGTATCCAGAAGGACCAAGGGCGTCCGCAGAGGCAAGATTATAAAAACTGTCATTTTTGATATAACGAATTTGCTGGGTGTAATGGTGCTCCATGGCGCAAGAACTATATCTGACAGGACGTACACAAAAGTTATTGTTATCTCAACAAAATTACAGTGATCTACGATTCAATGTATTTTTCAAGGTAGCTGCTTAATTTGATACCAAAAAGGTAAACGTATTTCATTGGTATAAGTGATGTGTGTCTTTTATATTATTAATATGCTTATAAAAATCTACTTTTGCGTGACAAGGATCTTACATTACATCCTCTTTGCATGCTTTACTTCTATTTTCCCGAGATCAGATCCAACGGACCGCGCGCTGCTTCAAGTTTCCTTCTCGGATGTCTTCTATCCATCGCTGCTACCCGCCACCCGTCCACATCTATCGCAGACTGTTGCAAGTCTTCATGGAGGCCATGCCTCCATCTCTTCCTTGATCTTCCAGAGGGTCTCCTACCTATGGGGATAAAATACAGGAACTTGCGTGGCCACCTGTCGTCTTCCATGTCCAGCCCACTGTAGTCGCTCGTATCTTGCAATTATGCTATGTTGGCATCTCGGTACAATCCGTCCACCTCACAGTTGTGTCTATTTTCCTTTCACCGGTGTTTGCGTCCAACCGGAGCACAAATGTTCCGCAGCACTTTTCTTCTTAAATAAGAGAAGTTTATGAAAGTCCTACATTCGGATATTCTACATCTCATGACCATATAGTACCATGGCTTGGATCAGGGTTTTATGTAGTCGACCCTTGATCTATCTTCAGAGATCACAGCATTTGTGTTAGGCTGTAGAAGGATCGGTCTACTCCTTTTATCTTGGCGTTGATCTCCAATTCGTATGACGAATTCTCCGTGAAAAGAATTTCCAGATATATAAATTCGCAGATCCTCTCTTAGGACCGGCCTCCCTCCCACAGTGACTGTAGTTGTTCAGTAATCTGACCTCGAGTGACCGGTTGTAACGACGTAACCCGTCTTGGCTTATTTTATTACTAACCCAAATTTGCTGGCAGCCATCTCCAGTGCGCTGATCATTTGTTTAAGTTCCTTTTCAGAGCTGCTGATTAAGCAGGTACCGCCTGCGTGGGCTAGATATGCCAGGTTCTTCCCTTCGACTTGATCTCTTCACAGTTCTGTTTAAAAGTCTCACGTATGATCTTCTCAAGGGCAAAACTGAACAGCGTAGAAGCCATCTCTTGCCGTAGACCCGTCACAGTTTCAAAGTCGCTTGTCATTCGGTTTTCCATCTTCACCTTACCGCGTGTTTCACTCAGGCAGATCTCTACCAAGCTGATGAGCTTCAATGGCATCTTGAACTCTTTTTAGACAACTAACAGACTCCTCCAGAACATGCAGTCTTAGACCTTATTTAAATCTACAAAGGAAATGTGTAGTTCTTTACTGTGTTCTCTCAGTTTTTCAATAAGCTGTCGGAGAAAGAAGATGCAATCTACTGTTCACCGCCATTGCCGAAAACGTCCCTGACTATCTGCCAAGGGTTGAGGTCTATGTAAGAGGCAGCTGCACAGGATCTTGCAGCACACATTAAGCACGGTGATTACTCGATAGTTGTCACAGTTCAATTTGCCATCCTTCCTATAGACTAGACAGATCAGAGCCGTTTTGCGTTCTGTCGGAAGTTGAAGTCCAGATTACTTGTGCCATTCGGTGTAGTCTTTCTGCAAGTTTCTCGCCTCCCGCCTGTATAATCTCGACCTGTTTTCCAACTTTTCGAACGAGTTTAGGAAATAAAGTTGAAAATACTCACTATGCTATTAATGTTCATAAACAGTACCAATAATATTATCAGAAACAGGAAGAATATGGAAGACTGAAAAAATCCTGCTACGTATCAACAGATATAACTAACAAAAAATTCCATTGATTAATACTCTTGAAAGTAAATGAAACACAAAATAAACTTAAAAAAAAAAACGGTTCCTTAACTTTGATGGCAGTCTTAGTTTGCTTCGAAAATTTCACGTCTGATCATGTTAACGACGTGACAAAAAATCCTAGGAAGTTTCGCTCATACGTTAGCCATCTCTCCTGCACTCTGTGACCATAATGACATCGAACCGAAGGATGACAGAGAGAAGGCCGCAATATGTACGCCTCTCTCCAAAACTGTTACATTAGGAAAAATCGTACTCCTTTAAACGCGAAAATGACGAATTTCGATGTAAGTGACCACATGACAGAAAGACAAGTGAAATCGCTCTACAAAGGCCGCTGGACCTGAGGGGATACGAATGTGTGTGTGTGTGTGTGCGTGTGTGTGTGTGTGTGTGTGTGTGTGTGAATTCCTAAGGGACCAAACTGCTGAGGTCATCGGTCCCTAAACTTACACACTATTTAAACAAGCTTAAAATAACTTATGCTAAGAACAACACCTACATCCAAGCCCGAGGGAGGACTCGAACCTCCGGTGGGAGGGGCCGCGCAATCGGTGACGTGGCGCCTAAGACCGCGCGGCTGACGAGATACCAATACGATTCTACGTAGAGTATGCGATAGAAGTTTCTCCTCTTCTAGCAGCAGTACATCGTAAGTGTTTGTTTTTCCCGCGCATTATTCAAGAGTGGAATAACGGAGGATTATGTGAAAGTGGTTCGATGAACCCTCTGTCAGGCACGTAAGTGTGATTTTCGGGGTAGCCATGTAGTCCTGGTCGTGTTAGATCCTTATTGCTACTTGTTGTCTTTTGGTGGTGAAGGGTGTATGGCACTCTTCCTATTGATTCGTCACACTTTTTCGTAATTTGGGGCATAGATAAACCTCCGTGTCGGAGTGTTACAATAGCAGAACATTTGTCTACGTGTCTCTGCTCTTGGAACAATAATAGCGATGCGCACGCTTTCTACTGTCATTAAGGAACTGAAGTGCCGTAACGATCTAGTACGCATCATACCATTGCTTGTAGTACACTGTGGACATCACAAAACTACAGGTAACAAAAGGGCAGTATAGAATGGGTATTCAGTCGTTACACAGGTAAGCAGATATACCAAACCACGTAACTAATTTGCATGTACATAACATCCTCATGGAAATACTGCATCTAGGACGACATGCTGAAAAGTAAATGCTTCTGTTTTCTTTCGTGAAAACTCTTAAAGATTTTTACATAAAGAAAACGTTCTTAACATTCTACTTCTTTACTCTCCACGCATACTTATTTACAGCTCTCTGCTGCAAGAAGGCTCCGAAAAGTAGCGTGTAACGTGGCGTCGTGTAACGTAACTATGTTGGTGTGTGAGAAACAGCGTGCTGTAATCTGGTTTCGAATTCTAAGAGTTCGTCGACACATGGAGCACCCATTATCCTTTTTTTTTACCCACAGGGTATATTTTAAATTTCACTTGAAAAAAGAACAAACGATACTGTGTGCGTGTGGCACTCATTCGCTTGATACAGCCCCACATTAAATTATATTGATGATGGCCAGTGCAATGTGCCGAAATTTCTAAACTATAGGTTGATCGACTGGTTTGTACCTATCGGTGCACCTAAAAAGAGGAATTTGCGCCATCGTCATTTGGAAATGCATTCTCGTCGCGATTATTGAATTATGATTAAGTTATATATTTTTTGCAATGTTTTGTAAAGTCGCTTATTGAGAAACTTTTCTTGAAATATCACAATACACGAGAAAAGCCCGTTTCAACATGAGCTCTGTGACATCTGCAACAATTCGACGCCTTGGATTCATTGTCGGTGATGAAGCGATGCAAGCAGAGTTTTGAGGTTGTGGCTCCGTCAACAAAGTCAAAACATTCTAAAGTGGCGCTATCAACAAAGTGGTCCCTCGTTGGCAGAAACTGTTCATTTCCAGGGTGACTAGGATGAGAAATAAATATTTAGACATTAATAATAAAGGTCTCGAATCTTAACAACGTTGTTTTATTTAAAAATCTTCAACAGTTGTCACACAATAAATTCGGAGGCATTTCAGCACATCTTAGTAGATGAAAACGAACACTTAAACCTGATACGTTTACCAATGTTGTATTATTCATTTGCCTGATCAGCCGTAACCAGTGTATTATATACTATTTGCAGGGAATGGCATGTCAATTATTATGCTTACTGAATTTAATGAGCGGTAGGAAACACCGACGACTCCAGAGGACATGAAATGTCGTACGCCGTAACACGAGCCTCCGCTGCGATAAATTCAGATGAGAGCCAAGGCACAGTATTGCCTGTCCAGAATTGCTTTAAAGTTTTGAAGAAGATCAAAATTTTGAGCAACTGATTTGAAAGTCTTAATAAAAACTTACAAAACGTAAGTAAGAACACGAGTTTTCTCACATTTGGTACTGCACGGTAGACGTTTGCGGAACCTCTTCTCCTTATGTCGGGAATATGGTTGGCGACCCTGTTGTCTTGTTAGTATCTGAACTAGTTCCATACACGACATGTTGTTGAAGTTGTCTTCGAAGAAAAGAGTGTATAGTTCCGTTTTAAATATAAAAGATGGTCTAATATCTCGTCAGCTGTAACTGTTACAAATTACTTACAGTAGTCAGTAAATTCGCCACATTCTCCGCAATAACTTAGCGAAAGCAGTACCGCGATATATTAATCCTCTTTGGATTTTTCTTAGGAGCTTTACCATGTGTGACGTAAATGCAGTATTTGAAGAATTACGATTAAATTGTGCTCTGTGTAGAGTTCCATCGGACGCTTTGGATGCATTCTCCCAGCGCACGTTCTTCTATTGTTTTTCCTTTTTCTCCTTTTTGCATTATCAAATATCAGTCCCCCATCACAATTAAATTTTCGTCACAACAAAATTTTTGAGCAAGTAAGAGAATTTAAATATCTAGGTGAAATTTTAAAATTTTCACGTTAACTGAGCAAATTCAGTCATTTATGTTGAATCATACAACGTATATTGAAACATAACGTACCGAAAGAAAAATTAATTGAGCTTTACAAAGTAATAGCCTTGCCTTTGCTGCTGTCTGGCAGCGATAGTTGGAGCCAATCATCCAATCAATTACAACAAACTGATTTATCACAGATGAAGTTCCTCCTCTTTTTAGCGAGATATTCATTGCTGGATCACAAAAGAAATACTGACATTAGACAGGAACTAGATGTAGACCACATAATAACTATAACTGAGAAATACAGACTTAACTGGAAAGACCATGTCCTACGTATGTCTGAAAATAGGATAACTAAAGCTGCAATACTACGGGGGCTGTCCAGAAAGTAAGTTACGATCGGTCGCGAAATGGAAACGACTATGAAAATCCGATAAAGCTTTGCAAAGATGTGTTGGGCAGTGTCTCTAGTATGACTCTAGGTAGAATTATGTCGCTCTTTTCATTCCTGAGCTCTTAGTGAGCGCGTAAAGATGTTATAGAAAATAGTGTCTCCCGCCAAGTACGAGGGCCTGGTGAGAATTTTCCCCAGAAACTATACAACCAACATTACATAACTGTCGTGCGGTTTCTTCTTCAAGACAATTCTCAGCCTCATTCTGCAGGGGCAATGAAGATGTTCCTGCATCGTTTCAATCGGAAATGTTTGGTTACCCACAGTACAGCCCGTAATTGTCTCCCACTGAGTTTCACCCCTGCTCAAACGAACCGCTGGCTATGCAGACAACATTTTGGCACAGACAACGAGCTTTAGGCCAGCGTAGAGAATTGGCGGAAAGCACTGGCGGCTGCCTTCTATGATGAGGGTATTGGAAAGTTGGTACAACGCTACGACGAATGTCTGAGTCAGAACGGCGACTACGTAGAGAAGTAGCTGAAAGGTGTAGCTAACTATTACAAATGAAACATTTCTAATTTTCACTGTGATTTTCATTTCGCGATCAATTGTAACTTACTTTCTGGACAGCCCTCGTACACAATCAAACAGCGAAGAGAAACGTTGGAAGTTTGTGTAAACAGACGGCGTGAACAACTGTGAGGCGGAACAGGCCAATAAGCCTAATCCTTGAAGAAGATGACGATGATAGCTAAATTTTTGACGTTAGTGTCATCAGCGAATGACTTTTCTATCTTCTGTGAAAGTGAGGAAGAGCTGCAGAACGTCTTGAACTGAATGAACCGTCTACCAAGCACAATATGTGGATTGAGAGCAAACCAAACAGATGACGAGCTACATAAAAGAAAACTTAACGTCAAACTTGGGATTCACACATTAGTCAAAAGAAGTCTGCTAGCGCCAAACGTTGGCCTTTATCCGAGAGTGAAACTTCTACGAATGTTCGTTTGGGGCACAGCAGTGAGTGGAAATGAATGACGAATTTTGGTGAAATCATAAATAAGAGAATCGAAGTGTTTGATGCTACAGAAGGGTAATAAAGTTTAAATGGACTGACAAGTTAAGAAATGAAGAGAGTCTACGTAGAATCGTTGAAGAAAGAAATATGACGAAAAATATTAAATAGAAGAAAGTACACGATAATAGGATATGAAATGAGACATCAGAGAATAATTTCCGTGGTATAAATAGTAATCATAAGGACAAACGTGGTATGGGAAGTTTGGAATATATCCAACGTTGGACGTAAGTGGTACTCTGAGGTGAGGAGAATCGGACAGGGAAGAAAACCTTAGCAGGGAGTATGAAACCAATCATAAGACTGACGACAAAAATATTTCATAGAAGATCTACATCTGCATCTACGTCTACATGATTACTCTACAATTCACATTTAAGTGCCTGGCAGAGGGTTCATCGAACCACAATCATACTATCTCTCTACCATTCCACTCCCGAACAGCGCGCGGGAAAAACGAACACCTAAACCTTTCTGTTCGAGCTCTGATTTCTCTTATTTTATATTGATGATCATTGCTACATATGTAGGTTGGGCTCAACAAAATATTTTTGCATTCGGAAGAGAAAGTTGGTTACTGAAATTTCGTAAATAGATCTCGCCGCGACAAAAAACGTCTTTGCTTTAATGACTTCCATCCCAACTCGCGTATCATATCTGCCACACTCTCTCCCCTATTACGCGGTAATACAAAACGAGCTGCCCTTTTTTGCACCCTTTCGATGTCCTCCGTCAATCCCACCTGGTAAGGATCCCACACCGCGCAGCAATATTCTAACAGAGGACGAATAAGTGTAGTGTAAGCTGTCTCTTTAGTGGACTTGTTGCATCTTCTAAGTGTCCTGCCAATGAAACGCAACCTTTGGCTCGCCTTCCCTACAATATTATCTATGTGGTCTTTCCAACTGAAGTTGTTCGTAATTTTAACACCCAGGTACTTAGTTGAATTGACAGCCTTGAGAATTGTACTATTTATCGAGTAATCGAATTCCAACGGATCTCGTTTGGAACTCATGTGGATCACCTCACACTTTTCGTTATTTAGCGTCAACTGCCACCTGCCACACCATACAGCAATCTTTTCTAAATCGGTTTGCAACTGATACTGGTCTTCGGATGACCTTGCTAGACGGTAAATTACAGCATCATCTGCAAAATACCTAAGAGAATTGCTCAGATTGTCAGCCAGGTCATTTATATAGATCAGGAACAGCAGAGGTCCCAGGACGCTTCCCTGGGGAACGCCGGATATCACTTCAGTTTTACTCGATGATTTGCCGTCTATTACTACGAACTGCGACCTTCCTGACAGGAAATCACGAATACATTCGCACAACTGAGACGATACCCCGTAGGCCCGCAGCTTGATTAGAAGTCGCTTGTGAGGAACGGTGTTCAAATGGTTCAAATGGCTCTGAGCACTATGGGACTCAACTGCTGAGGTCATTAGTCCCCTAGAACTTAGAACTAGTTAAACCTAACTAACCGAAGGACATCACAAACATCCATGCCCGAGGCAGGATTCGAATCTGCGACCGTAGCGGTCTTACGGTTCCAGACTGCAGCGCCTTTAACCGCACGGCCACTTCGGCCGGCAGGAACGGTGTCAAAAGCTTTCCGGAAATCTAGAAATACGGAATCAACTTGAGATCCCCGGTCGATAGCGGCCATTACTTCGTGCGAATAAAGAGCTAGCTGCGTTGCACAAGAACGATGTTTTCTTAACCCATGCTGATTACGTATCAATAGATCGTTCCCTTCGCGGTGATTCATAATGTTTGAATACAGTATATGCTCCAAAACCCTACTGCAAACCGACGTCAATGATATAGGTCTGTAGTTCGATGGATTACTTCTACTACCCTTCTTAAACACTGGTGCGACCTGCGCAATTTTCCAATCTGTAGGTACAGATCTATCGGTGAGCGAGCGGTTGTATATGATTGCTAAGTAGGGAGCTATTGTATCAGCGTAATCTGAAAGGAACCTAATCGGTATACAATCTGGACCTGAAGACTTGCCCGTATCAAGCGATTTGAGTTGCTTCGCAACCCCTAAGTTATCTACTTCTAAGAAACTCATGCTAGCAGCTGTTCGTGTTTCAAATTCTGGAATATTCCATTCGTCTTCCCTGGTGAAGGAATTTCGGAGAACTGTGTTCAGTAACTCCGCTTTAGCGGCACAGTCGTCGGTAACAGTGCCATCGGCACTGTGCAGCGAAGGTATTGACTGCGTCTTGCCGCTTGTGTACTTTACATACGACCAGAATTTCTTCGGATTTTCTACCAAATTTCGAGACAATGTTTCGTTGTGGAACATATTAAAGGCATCTCGCACTGAAGTCCGTGCCAAATTTCGCGCGTCTGTAAATTTTAGCCACTCTTCGGGATTTCGCGTTCTTCTTAACTTCGCATGCTTTTTCCGTTGCCTCTGCAACAGCGTTCGGACCTGTTTTGTGTACCACGGGGGATCAGTTCCACTTCTTACCAGTTTATGAGGTATGAATCTCTTAATTGCTGTTGCTACTATATCTTTGAATTTGAGCCACATCTCGTCTACATTTGCATAGTCAGTTCGGAAGGAATGGAGATTGTCTCTTAGGAAGGCTTCTAGTGACACTTTATCCGCTTTTTTAAATAAAATTATTTTGCGTTTGTTTCTGGTGGATTTGGAAGAAACGGTATTGAGCCTAGCTACAACGACCTTGTGATCACTAATCCCTGTATCAGTCATGATGCTCTCAATTAGCTCTGGGTTGTTTGTGGCTAAGAGGTCAAGTGTGTTTTCGCAACCATTTACAATTCGCGTGGGTTCGTGGACTAACTGCTCGAAATAATTTTCGGAGAAAGCATGTAGGACAACCTCGGAAGATGTTTTCTGCCTACCACCGGTTTTGAACAAGTATTTTTGCCAACATATCGAGGGAAGGTTGAAGTCCCCACCACTCCAAGTCTGGGAGTATGCGTGCGGAACGATTTGAAGTGGAATGATCATATAAAATTAATTGTTGGTAAGGCGGGTACCAGGTTGAGATTCATTGGGAGAGTGCTTAGAAAATGTAGTCCATCAACAAAGGAGGTGGCTTACAAAACAGTCGTTCGACCTATACTTGAGTATTGCTCATCAGTGTGGGATCCGTACCAGATCGGTTTGACGGAGGAGATAGAGAAGATCCAAAGAAGAGCGGCGCGTTTCGTCGCAGGGTTACTTGGTAACCGTGATAGCGTTACGGAGATGTTTAATAAACTCAAGTGGCAGACTCTGCAAGAGAGGCGCTCTGCATCGCGGTGTAGCTTGCTCGCCAGGTTTCGAGAGGGTGCGTTTCTGGATGAGGTATCGAATATATTGCTTCCCCCTACTTATACCTCCCGAGGAGATCACGAATGTAAGCGCGCACGGAGGCTTTCAGACAGTCGTTCTTCCCGCGAACCATACGCGACTGGAACAGGAAAGGGAGGTAATGACAGTGGCACGTGAAGTGCCCTCCGCCACACACCGTTGGGTGGCTTGCGAAGTATAAATGTAGATGTAGATGAACTATAACCGTATGAGTGGGGTATTTATTTGTTACGAGACTCAAATTTTCTCTGAACTGTTCAGCAACTATATCATCGGAGTCTGGGGGTCGGTAGAAGGAGCCAATTATTAACTTAGCTCGGCTGTTAAGTATAACATCCACCCATACCAATTCGCACGGAGTATCTACTTCGACTTCACTACAAGATAAACCACTACTGACAGACACAAACACTCCACCACCAATTCTGCCTAATCTATCTTTCCTGAACACCGTCTGAGACTTCGTAAAAATTTCTGCAGAACTTATTTCAGGCTTTAGCCAGCTTTCTGTACCTATAACGATTTCAGCTTCTGTGCTTTCTATTAGCGCTTGAAGCTCAGCGACTTTCCCAGCACAACTACAACAATTTACAACTACAATTCCGACTGTTCCTTGATCCAAGCTCGTCCTGTACTTGCGATGCACCCTTTGAGATTATAGCCCACCCCGTACTTTCCCGAGGCCTTAAAACCGCCCAGTCCACGCCACACAGCCTCCGCTACCCGCGTAGCCGCCAGCTGAGTGTAGTGAACTCCTGACCTATTCAGGGGAACCCGAAACCCCACCACCCTATGGCGCAAGTCAAGGAATCTGCAGCCAACACGGTCGCAAAACCGTTAGATACTCTGCGTATTTTCTCTCCGTACCAGGGATATTTGTTACGATTCACAAAATGCTGGAAGAAGTATCGATACTGTTCGAAAGACTTCAAGTAGATGTTCTATGGATCATGTGCACTGATTACAGACTACTTGCAGAAATTGATTGGTTCACTTGGTCGAGATGCAATCAATGGAGGGTGAATGACAGACATTAGGGAGATCACGTATCTCTAGAAGGAAGGTGAAAGAGGAAACCAGACGACTGGCTGTCTCCGAAAAGCCTAAAACCAAGTATGAGGTACCATCTGTCACTGAGCCAACAGTAAGCATTCGAGAAGGAAGCCAACTGCGCGGTCAGTGCATCTGTCGAACGGGATTGTCTGAGGATAAACGACACGGTCTGGATTCCT
This sequence comes from Schistocerca americana, assembly GCF_021461395.2. Lineage (NCBI taxonomy): Eukaryota > Metazoa > Arthropoda > Insecta > Orthoptera > Acrididae > Schistocerca > Schistocerca americana. The sequence continues at coordinate 389,977,414 of NC_060125.1, forward strand.
AGATTTCCGAGAAGTATTTGACACCGTACCATCCTATCAACTGACCAAAAATTCGAGCATACTGAGTATTTTCACAAATGAGCTTCACTTTGAAGAATTTTTGACTAACCAAATGACGTGAAAACTGCACGTGATATGACAGTCCTTAATGATTTTGGTAGGCCTTAGACTAATAAGATGCGAAGAAAAAGTAAATCCAAAATTAAAGATAAACCCATCGGGTAGCAAATGAGAAATGTGTTCAAGAGAGGTAAGGTTTATTATGTGATTCAGCGTGTCACAGACTCAGTGTTGACCAGACAAAAAGGCTTGAGAAGAAGATTAAAAAACTCCTGAAGAAACGTCCCATGCCTCTTGATTGTCAAGAGTCCTACCTCTTATTGTGCTGTACTCCCTACATTACATACCCTTCCGAATGCTTGCATGAGTTATGTTCTTCGTACATCCCACGATATTCGTTTTATATTTTACGAGTATTTTCATAGTTATTAAAATTCGGAATCGCAAATTTTCAGGACGACCAGTACGGAGTTAGGAATCTGAATATTTCTGCCAGAAATTATTTTATACTTTTTTGTCCTACGTGAAATCGTGTTGTATTGAAAATCGAGTTTTCAACATACTTATTTTCTGTTTTTTGATCTTATATATGTGAAATTTTTCAAATGATCTTAAACATTTTAATGAGATTACAACAGAGACGTGTGGCAGACTTCGGGTTTATTTCAGTTTCTCTTCACCTGAGTGAACCAATATGTTGCTTGCTCCTATGTATATGTCACGAAAAAGAAAAACGATGAAGATAAAAGTTAGAGGGATTCGAGCCCGCACGAAGTCTCACCAGTTGTCCTTCTTTCCACGAACGATTCGCAATTGGATGGGAAAAGCGGGAACTGGCAGTAATACACAAAGTACCCTCCGCCACACACCAGACAGGAAAGCGAGTTAATATTCTCGTTGTCCAGTTATGAGCTATGTCGGAAATTTCAGGTCCCTAGCTTATATGGAAGTTAGTTTAAAATCAATTGCAACGTCAGTCAAGAAAGCTACCAAATAAGATATATGTGACCGTTGACTCCGCAATGGCTTCTGGTGTACTATGAAGAGGATGCTGTGCTGGCAGCTACCGAGCACAAAGGCTGTAGCTCGCAGCTCATGGTTCGGATTTGTTTTTTTCGTGTCCTGGAAGAGTATATCAAGGTTTTCAATACTGTAGTCAGGGCAGATATTGCTGTACACTGGTTTGTAGCCACTCTCATGACTGAAGCCACATGCTCCTTTGATCCTGTGAGCGTGGGCATCTCGCATGCAGACTTCTTAATATGAGGATGGTACTGTGTATCTTTCACGAACATTTTAAAATTTCACTATATGGAGTAACCAGATACTCAGCACGGTAAGTATCGTTAGCAGAATTTTGCTGTAGACGCACTAGAAACGGATGAGGAGTGTTCCGCACAGAAGAAAACGGCTCTGCTGGACTGTTCACAACAAAGGAAAAGATTCGGAGTTGTAGGGTTGGGAGAGATAAAAACTAAAGCTAAACTCTGTCCGAACAGGCCTTGAGGGTCCAACGGCACCGACCGGCCGCCGTGTCATCCTCATACCACAGGCGTCGCTGGATGCGGATGTGGAGGGGCATGTGGTCAGCACACCGCTCTCCCAGCCGTTGTCAGTTTTCGTGACCGGAGCCGCTACTTCTCGGTCAAGTAGCTCCTCAGTTTGCCTCACAAGGGCTGAGTGCACCTCGCTTGCCAACAGCGCTGGAGAGACCGGATGGTCACCCATCCAAGTGCTAGCCAAGCCCGACAGCACTTAACTTCGGTGATTTGACGGGAAGCGGTGTTACCACTGCGGCCAAACCGTTGGCTGAGAGAGATAGGTCTAACAAAAATGATTTTATTCAGCTGCCAGAGCATGGCGAGTAAGGTATTAGAATTGTTCACAGTAATAATGCCCATGTGCTGAGAATAAAAGGCAGTTAAATGATAACAATGACGCACTCGGTTTCAAAAGGAAGATATACTTCAATGAGAGTCTCCGGTTTCATCTGTGTAAAGCATACAGAGCTAAAAATAAGAAAGACTAACAATGCGAAGAAATCGGTTGAATATAAGCTTAAAAAGTGGTTTGAAGCTTTAAGTGAATTCTTCTATTGAATAACGGTGTCGAGTAGCTAAGTCGGAAAATGTCTCAGGGTATCATGCGAGAAGTCCAAATGGTGCCATAGCATAAGTAGAAATTTAAACTTACAGGAGACCGAGTCGGAGATGCCTGAGTTCAGTGCTGGCCGTAAAGCAAGAAACAAGTGCTATTTTGTACTAAAAGCGTTTATCGAAAATCGTCTTGATCTTCCGAGGAATCTCCTGGCAGACTCGGCCGAACTTGTCGACACAATTAATCTAAATAACGAACCATAAGGCTGCTATAATCTAACTGCTCACATCAGTGTACATAAAAAATATTGGAAACGGTGTTTGTTTAGCGAAGGAATCGTAAAACTGATTACCTATGTAGCCAGTAGCAAATACGTGTATCTTTAGGGACAAAAATACGAAGAATCCTAGCTCTCATTCAAACATGTCTAAGACACCCCATAGTCATGTCTGTGCCACACAAAATAGTGACGACAGGTATATACAACATAGTGACTATAGACACACGTAATGGTTTAATCATAATTCGAGGAAATTAGTAAGAAAGCAGGTTTAAAATGTTAGACATATCATTCATAAGTAAAAGATGAGTGAAACAGACCCACAGCAGAGACAGCCCAATGAAATTAAAATTTTAGCTATAAAATGGATTGTAATCCCAAAAAAGGTTGCTTCACGGATACAGAAACAATAAAGATTGTTTCTTCTTTCTTTCTTCTACCCATATTTTTCTTGCGGGCTCATTGGGTTAGAGCCTTTGTTCTTGATACAAATACTTAAATTATACACAACGAGTGTCCCTCCTGAGAGACTTCAGGCGAATTTTCTCTGGTGTTTCCGGAGATATCTGCAGTTTGGTTTCTGCGATTTGTAGATGGAATCAACTCAAACAAATACTACTGATCACCTCTTTCATGCGATGCCCAGTTTCGACGAAATGTGGCGGTTTGTTTTCCTTTACAAAGAAAATGCTTTTTAAAGTGGAATTCGAAGTACCCATTCGATAAAGGTGTTCCACATTAATGCGATATCCGTTCTAGCGATGTGTATTAACATGGTTAGTAAAACACGAGGACAGCTCCGCAGCGTGTAGTAGCAGCGCTGTCCAGTTGCTCCTGGAGTACTGATTATTCTTTGTGTTTTGCTGCCTCTGTTAATACATACCGATGAAACAAAAAACCACCCACCCACACCCACCCATACACACACACACACACACACAGACACACACACACACACACAAACACACACACACACACATATATATATATATATATATATATATATATATATATATATATATATATATATATATATATATAATTAAGGTAGTCTATAAGAAATCAGACTACTGGGTCTCAGGGGTTACCTACTAGATTTTGAACCGATCATGCAATAACTGGCGCCTCTTCATGCAATTGTTACCAAAGATGTGCTGCGCATAGTTCCACATAGTTCAACACAATTGATAGTAAAAATTTGCAGTTTTTTCTTACATTAGATGATTCTTTTAGAAATACGCTTTATGTAAATCAGCCTGATTTTCCAACCAGAAATCGCACAAGATTCATCGCATTCTATTTATAAAGAAGATCATGGTACCGGTGTTTATGGCAATGATTTCTTGACTTCAAGAAATTCCTGCTTGATGTCTGGTACAGAATATACGTGTTTACACAACATCGGACCTAATGCGCAACTGGATTGAGAACAAATTAGCGTGTAAAAGCAAATATACTGGAAAAATATCGTTGAGAATTAAGACAGCGGTGTTGTATTTCGAAGATACAGAGTATAGCACTATCATTTTACTGACTTTGTGTGTAGATGATGTAATAGATGAAGCCAGTGTATTCTTGTATCAATTCGCAGATGACGCTGGATATTAGAGAGAGTGCGTTCGCAGGAAATTGTTTGGAAGTACCGCAAGACGTTCTGATGTACAGCGTTCAGTTCAGTATTACGCACGTAAAATGTCATCTGTTTAGGAATTGCTGTATCTTCATGGCAACGAATCAAACTGTCAACGAGATTTCAGAATCGGAGGAGCTGTGTGTTTCGCTAAGTCAGAGTAAAGGCCCAAGATTTAATAAAAAATTTTCGGCGATACACCCCATAATAATATTAATAATAATAATATCTTACAAATTCACAAAAACCAAAAAAATCGGTAATCATATCTGTCGCTTTAGATTTTCTACTCGGCACGCGTAGTTTCTTAATGCAAGAAAGAGAGGTTTTGTAAAATTACAAACAGCATACAAAATCACTTGGAAGAGATGAAAAAAAAAGTTCTAAAACCACAACATTATAACTTAATTATTAAAACACAGGTACCTCACGTAATGATATCATTGTAATTGGTGGCAGATCTCAGATCTGAGATTACGAAGAAAATTTTTGGACCAAAAAGTGGAAATGAAATGAGCTTTCACACGCGTTGTCAATTTTTTACAAAATACACAGTCGAGAAATGTATTCTTTACTTGTGCTGAAGAAAAGAAGAAATACATGCGCCAAAATGAATGTAAAAGCCATTGTGTCGACGTATTATTAGAGAAATTCGCCTTGTACAGTGCATAAAGGCTGTCATTACAACTCTCATTTTCGATTTTGCATTAGGTATGGAGAAAAGCGATATTGATACACTACACACCCTTCCCAATTTTTTTCTGTAGATCGTATACAGATGGAGCAGAAGCGTAGATACAGCTATGGGGGTCATCAAGTTAAAACATTTATACTGTACATCTTACGCAAAAGGGAAAGTGCAACCGCCCGCATCTCGTGGTCGTGCGGTAGCGTTCTCGCTTCCCACGCCCGGGTTCCCGGGTTCGATTCCCGACGGGGTCAGGGATTTTCTCTGCCTCGTGATGGCTGGGTGTTGTGTGATGTCCTTAGGTTAGTTAGGTTTAAGTAGTTCTAAGTTCTAGGGGACTGATGACCATAGATGTTAAGTCCCATAGTGCTCAGAGCCATTTGAACCATTTTTTGGAAAGTACAACCGTTACGTTTCCGGAGGGCATGAAGTTCTACTGTATGGTTTAATAATGGTGCCATCCTCTTGGGTGAAATATCCTGGAGCTAAAATGGTCCCCTTTTTAGTGTAACGAGGCCCAATAGCAATCCTTGGATAACACAGGCGCCATTAAATTTGATTGATGAAAGGATAAAATATAAAAATACAGCAAACGATAAAGGCAAAAGGGAATAAATACATAGAAAAATGAGATTAATAGAAAATGCAGAATGGCAACACATGGGTTGGTAGAGGAGAAATGCAAAGCCCGTGCACCATGCACGACTTCGGAACAGACAGATCCGACCTATCGGAAACTCAAAAAACCATTGGCGAAAGAGGAGCAATTGTATGAATATCAAGCAAACTAATACTAAGAAAAGAGGGAATATATAGAAGGACTATTCAAAAGAAATGAAGTTGAAGAGAACGTTATGGAAAGGGGAAAAGAAGTAGCTGAACATGAGATACCTCTCGACGAATTTGGCAGAAAACTAAAAGGTCTAAATCGAAACAAGACACCTAGAATAGATGACATTTACCAGAATTCTTGAGAGTCCTGTGCGAACATAGTATGACAAAACTATTCCACCTCTTACGTAAAATATATGAGAACGGCGAAAGACGCACAGGCTTAAAGAACAACATAATATGAAATTTGTAGTATTATCGTTGTAATAAGTCGTTGTCGAAAAATTCCGACATAAATTACTTGCAGAAGAACGGAAAATCTTTAGAAGCCAACCTCTAGGAAAATCAGTTTTGGTTTAGAATAAAATTATGAACTCGCTAGGCAATAGTGCTGCCCCTATAGCTTATCTTAGAAAACATACTAAAGAATGGAAAACCTAGATTTCTAGCATATTTAGGCTTACAAAAAGGTTTTTAAAACGGTGACTGAAATGTACTCTTTGAAATTTTAATGAAGCAGGCATAAAATACAAAGAGTGAGGGGTTATCAAAAATTTATACGGTAACCAAATCACGATTATGTTTCGATGATCATGAAGGGGAAAGAAGTAGGTAATGAGTGATACAAGGCTGTAGCCTATCAGTGATGTTGTTCAATCTGTAGACTGAGCAAACAGTAATGGAAGCAAAGGAGAAATCTGGATAGGTAATTAAATTTTTGTAAGAAGAAGTAAAACATGGCGACAACTAAGTAATTGTGTCAGAGATGGCAAACGTCTTGGATGATCATTTGCGTGGAATAGATGGTGTCTTGAAAAGAGTTTGCAACATGAATACCAACAAAAGTAAAACAAGGCTAATGGAATGCAGTGGAATTAAGTCAGGCAATACTGAAAGAATTAGATTAAGAAATGAAACACTAAACGTAGTAGATAAGTTTTGCTGTGTGGACAGCTAAATAACTGGGGACGGTCGAAGAGAAGGAAATATAAGATGGAGACTGACAATAACTAGACAAATTTGTTGTCTTCGAACGTAAATTTAAGCATTAAGAAGCTTTTTCTGATGGAGTATGGCCTTGTACGGAAGTAAAATGTGGACAGGAAACAGCTCAGAGGAGAGAGGACAGAAGCTATTGAGATGTGGTGATACAGAATAATGTTCGAGCTTAGTGGGTATAGAGCAAAACCAATTAAGAGGCAATGAACTAATTGGGAATGAACGAAATTTATAGTAAAACTTTCAAAAAAAGACATCGTTTGTGAGGACATGTACTAAGGCATTAAGAGATTACCAATTTGGTAACGGAAGGAAGTACGTGGTGTAGAAGTTGTAGAGAGTGAACTACGTTTGACTCCAGTAAGCAAGTTCAAACGAATGTAGGTTGTGGTAGGCACAGTTGTTATGAAAAGGTGAACAAACTTGCTCAGATACAATAGCACGGAGAGATGCACCTTTCAGTCTTAGGACGGAACGTATCAACAAGAAGATATCAGACAAACACGTCCTCGTAGTCAATCGATCATTTCTTTTCTCGTTCACGGTCTATGTTAGTTATTATTTCTTTTCAAGAGAACCTTTGGATTCATAGCAATGTTGGGCGAGGACAACGTGTCACATACACCAGCGGGTATGTGTGAGAGAGAGACGGGAACTTTATTCAGGATTAGGCATATTCTACGTCTTCTATCACGATCGCGAAGAAAATTAGTAAAAATATTTACTATCATGACTGCAAAAAAAAATGGTTCAAATGGCTCTGATCACCATGGGACCTCACTTCTGAGGTCATCAGTCCCCTAGAACTTAGAACTACTTAAACCTAACTAACCTAAGGACATCATACACATCCATGCCCGAGGCAGGATTCGAACCTGCGACCGTAGTGGTCGCGCAGCTCCAGACTGTAGCGTCTAGAACCGCTCGGCACTCCGGCCGGCTATCATGACTGCAGGAAGAATCATTTTGTAGAGTTAACAATTATTAGCACATCACTTCGCTACTGTTGCTGATGTACCCGGATTATTCTTGCTCATTATGTAAAGTGTGCGAAGGAAAACGGCAGTTACAAACGTGAGATTCATGCTAGAATGAAGTACGTAAATTAGAACACAGTAAATGTGCGTAGTGTGTTAAACTTGTCACAAGATAATGAATGCTGTCAAAACGGACTAAAGTTATAAAAAAAATTATGTGGAGTGTTGCACGATGATGAACAACGGAAGACATGTTGGATCATCGTGTGAAACAAATGCTCTTGCTAGTTTGGAGGAAGTATCAAGAGACTTCTCAGAAATAGTTGAGAATCCGGCCGCAAGCGTATACGTGAGTCATAAGCTTTCGAAACCATCTATATCGCGCCGATGAGAGTGCTTATCTCTGATAACAGCGGCTTATTACGATTCACATTGCGTCGTTTCGAGACTCCATTACTGTCTTTTTTTATGGGTTCATTTTAGAATAGCGTTCAACTATGCATGAATATGTCGTAGCTACAGTCTTGTTGCAGATGACGTCATTCATCGTAGACTACGTTTAGAATTTCTTGCAATGGATTGCACTGCGTGAGGCAATCTGCTGACAACGTGAGTAGTCTTTTGTTTTTTACTTTTCGCAGAAATGTAGACTCCGTGTGTTCCCGGTCGTAAGCGTATCTGTGAGTCACAAGCGTGCGAAAATATAGATAAATCGGCCATGAGAGTGTTCATCTGTGACAACTGCGTCTTGCTTCGGTTTCCCTTGCGCTGTTTCGGGACTGTATTCTAGTCATTTTTCATAAGCATGGTTTCAGAATGACTTTTAACTGTTTATGGTTATACATCTACATCTACATCTACATCTACATGGTTACTCTGCAATTCACACTTAAGTGCCTGGCAGAGGGTTCATCGAACCATTTTCATACTACATCTCTACCATTTCACTCTCGAATGGTGCGAGGGAAAAAGGAACACCTAAATCATTCCGTTGGAGCTCTGATTTCTCTTATTCTTTTATGATGATCATTTCTGCCTACGTAGGTTGGTGTCAACAAAATATTTTCGCATTCGGAAGAGACAGTTGGTGATTGAAATTTCGTAAATAGATCTCGCCGCAAAGAAAACCGTCTTTGTTTCAGTGACTGCCACCCCAACTCGCGTATCATATCAGTGTCACTCTCACCCCTATTGCGTGATAACACGAAACGAGCTGCCCATCTTTGCACTTTTTCGATGTCCACCGGCAATCCTACCTGGTAAGGATCCCATACTGCACAGCAATATTCCAGCAGAGGACGGACAAGTGTAATGTAGGCTGTCTCTTTAGTGGGTTTGTCGCATCTTCTTGAAGTGGTCTGGCAACAAAGCACAGTTTTTGTTTCGCCATCCCCACGACATTGTCTATGTGGTGTTTCCAATTTAAGTTGTTCGTAATTCTAACTCCGGGGTATTTAGTCGAATTGACAGCCCTTAGTTTTGTACGACTTATCGTATACCTAAAATTTATCGGATTTGTTTTAGTATCCATGTGGATGACCTCGCACTTTTCTTTGCTTAGTGCTAATTGCCACTTTTCGCACTACACAGAAATTCTCTCTAAATCATTTTGCAATTGGAATTGATCGTCTGATGATTTTACTAGACGGTAAATTACAGCGTCATCTGCAATCAGTCTAAAGGGGCTGCTCAGATTATCACCTGGATCATTTATATAAATCAGGAACAGCAGATGGCCTATGTCACTACTTTGCGGAACGCTAGATATCACTTCTCTTCTACTCGATGATTTACCGTCTATCACTACGAACTGTGCCCTCTCTGAGAGGAAATCACGAATCCATTTACACAACTGAGATGATACTCCATATGCACGCAATCTGATTAATAGTCGCTTGTGAGGAACGGTACCAAAAGCCTTCTGGAAATCTAGGAATATGAAATCGATCTGAGATCCCTTGCCGACAGTACTCATTACTTCATGGGAATAAAGGGCTTGATGTGTTGCACAAGAACGATATTTTCTGAATCCGTGTTGGTTATGTATCAATAAGTCATTTTCTTCAAGGTGATTCATAATGTTCGAGTACAGTATATGCTCCAAAATCCTACTGCAAATTGAGGTCAGTGATATGGGTCTGTAACTCATTGGGTTACTCCTATTTCCTTTCTTGAATACTACAACCACAACGTTGCTACAGATGGCGTCATTTACCAAGGTTTCCAGAATTTTCTGCAATTGACTGCACTGGGTTCGGGAGTATATCGAGATATTTTATTACCTTAATCCTCCTAAAACGGCTCTTGCATGATCCATAAAGAAAAAGAGATTCATGAGTAAACTGCAAGACAATGTTCTCTGTTACCTCACTACGACTTACTCAGTAACTAATCTCACCCGGTTTTGAATAAACCCCGTGTATAAAAGTGTATACAGCATGGTCAGAAATCTTAAAGGCTTGCAAAAGTGTTGCAGGGTAGGTTATGCTAAGCAATTCAGAAAAAAAATCGGTAAGCTGTTCCCTTTCCGAGTTAATTTACACTGAAGTTAGCTAATCATGCCGTTGCACCCACCAACTCAAGCAGCGCGCCACAGAAGGTCTGCCAAACGTGTCCTAGACCGAACAAGGGAGCTTTACAAAATACACGAGCCAAAGGCTGAGCAGTCTCGTGCGCTATCATCTACACTATGAGAACAGCTGACACTGATTGGATCTAGCGCTGGCTTGAATTTGCACGAGCAAGGGCCTGGCTGGTTAACTTCGATGTTACCTAACTTGGAAACGGCGCGAAGTATCGAATTTTTATCTTAAGAATTATTTCTCAACGCAGCTTACCCTATTACCCTGTACGGTATAGTAAGCACATGCACTCAGTTTCAGTGGACCATTATTACTTATGAGTGTTTACATGACGAATACAGCGGATAGTTTTCCACTGCCCATAGACATGGGCAATCCGAATCCAAGCACAAGTGAAGCTGTAAGTTCGAAGTAGCATAGGTTAAACATAAACTGTAACGCACCACACAGATGCCATCAGATGACTTTTATCTCACTATTTACAACTGTCTATCTAATTAAAAAAATAAAGTCCTCCTGAACAAGGCATCAAGGACCAGTGGTACCGACCGGCCGCCGTGTCATCCTAAGCCCACACGCGTCACTGGATGCGGATATGGAGGGGCATGTGGTCAGCACTCCGCTCTCCCGGCCGTATGTCAGTTTCCCAGACCGGAGCCGCTAGTTCTCAATCAAGTAGCTCCTCAGTTTGCCTCACAAGGGCTGAGTGCACCCCGCTTGCCTACAGCGCTCGGCAGACCGGATGGTCACCCATCCAAGTGCTAGCCCAGCCCGACAGCGCTTAACTTCGGCGATCTGACGGGAACCGGTGTTACCACTGCGGCAAGGCCGTTCGCGTCTATCTAATTAACTAATGATTAAAATATCTCGGACAAACTTTCGACCATAATCTGATATAGAATTTCACCCATTAGCTGTACACCAAACAGCTCGAATTTCTCGTGGTAGCCGTAGTGACTATTCTAGGTTAAAGCGAGACAGTGTAAAAAGTAGAAAACTTAAAAATGAAATCGGTGCTTTTACTATCCTTTGTACGTTCAGAGTCGTAGCTTCGTCATGAGGGCTTTACGTTATTACGTAAGGACCTTTACTAAGATGTCAAGCAACCAAAATCGCGTATTCTGTGGGAGTTACAGTACGCTGTTAATTGCAAATTCCGGATTTGTTTTAGAGTTTAAACAAAACTAGTGAACCGCACCGGCTTCGTACGCGTAGCACTAAAGTATCTATGACCAGCTGACGAGTCGGTTTGGTATCCCACCACTGTCCAGAGCGTCCCCGGACATCTGTATGGCCTGGTATCTCATTGAATGGAACGGGATTGTCTTTAGTGATGAGTCCCTCTTCGAAATGAGCCCCATTGTCCAGCGCGTCCGCAGACATCTGCTCGACCTGGTATCTCATTGAATGGAATAGCATTGTCTTTAGTGATGAGTCGCTCTTCGAATTGAGCCCCCCTGTCCAGCGCGTCCACAGACATCTGTTCAGCCTGGTATCTCATTGAATGGAATAGGATTGTCTTTAGCGATGAGTCGCTCTTTGAAATGAGCCCCATTGTCCAGCGCTTCCAACAGACATCTGTTCGGCCTGGTATCTCATTGAATGGAATAGGATTGTCTTTAGTGATGAGTCGCTCTTCGAAATGAGCCCCAGTGTCCAGCGCGTCCACAGACATCTGTTCGACCTGGTATCTCACTGAATGGAATAGGATTGTCTTTAGTGATGAGTACCTGTTCGAAATGAGCCCCATTGTCCAGCGCGTCGGCAGACATCTGTTCGGCCTGGTATCTCATTGAATGGAATAGGATTGTCTTTAGTGATGAGTCCCTCTTCGAAATGAGCCCCATTGTCCAGCGCGTCCGCAGACATCTGTTCGGCCTGGTATCTCATTAAATGGAATAGGATTGTCTTTATGATGAGTCCCTCTTCGAAATGAGCCCCAGTGTCCAGCGTGTCTGCAGACATCTGTTTGCCCTGGTATCTCATTGAATGGAATAGGATTGTCTTTAGTGATGACTCCCTCTTCGAAATGAGCCCCATTGTACAGCGCGTCCGCAGCCATCTGTTCGATCTGGTATCTCATTGAATGGAATAGCATTGTCTTTAGTGATGAGTCCCTCTTCGAAATGAGCCCCACTGCCCAGTGCGTCCACAGACATCTGTTCGGCCTGGTATCTCATTGAATGGAATAGGATTGTCTTTAGTGATGAGTCCCTCTTCGAAATGAGCCCCATTGTCCAGCGCATCCACAGAAATCTTTTCGGCCTGGTGTCTCATTGAATGGAATAGGAATTGTCTTTAGTGATGAGTCCCTCTTCGAAATGAGCCCCATTGTCCAGCGCGTCTGCAGACATCTGTTCGACCTGGTATCTCATTGAATGGAATAGGATTGTCTTAATGATGAGTCCCTCTTCGAAATGAGCCCCAGTGTCCAGCACGTCTGCAGACATCTGTTCGGCCTGGTATCTCATTGAATGGAATAGGATTGTCTTTAGTGATGAGTCCCTCTTCGAAATGAGCCCCATTGTCCAGCACGTCCGCAGACATCTGTTCGATCTGGTATCTCATTGAATGGAATAGGATTGTCCTTAGTGATGAGTCCCTCTTCGAAATGAGCCCCACTGCCCAGTGCATCTACAGACATCTGTTCGGCCTGGTATCTCATTGAATGGAATAGGATTGTCTTTAGTGATGAGTCCCTCTTCGAAATGAGCCCCATTGTCCAGCGCATCCACAGACATCTTTTCGGCCTGGTGACTCATTGAATGGAATAGGAATTGTCTTTACTGATGAGTCCCTCTTCGAAATGAGCCCCATTGTCCAGCGCGTCTGCAGACATCTGTTCGACCTGGTATCTCATTGAATGGAATAGGATTGTCTTAATGATGAGTCCCTCCTCGAAATGAGTCCCATCGTCCAGCGCGTCCACAGACATCTTTTCGGCCTGGTGTCTCATTGAATGGAATAGGAATTGTCTTAATGATGAGTCCCTCTTCGAAATGAGCCCCAGTGTCCAGCGCGTCTGTAGACATCTGTTTGGCCTGGTATCTCATTGAATGGAATAGGATTGTCTTAATGATGAGTCCCTCCTCGAAATGAGTCCCATTGTCTAGCGCGTCCACAGACATCTTTTCGGCCTGGTGTCTCATTGAATGGAATAGGATTGTCTTAATGATGAGTCCCTCTTCGAAATGAGCCCCATTGTCCAGCGCGTCCACAGACATCTTTTCGGCCTGGTGTCTCATTGAATGGAATAGGAATTGTCTTTAGTGATGAGTCCCTCTTCGAAATGAGCCCCATTGTCTAGCGCGTCCGCAGACATCTGTTCGGCCTGGTATCTCATTGAATGGAATAGGATTGTCTTAATGATGAGTCCCTCTTCGAAATGAGCCCCAGTGTCCAGCGCGTCTGCAGACATCTGTTTGGCCTGGTATCTCATTGAATGGAATAGGATTGTCTTAATGATGAGTCCCTCTTCGAAGTGAGCCCCATTGTCCAGCGCGTCTGCAGACATCTGTTTGGCCTGGTATCTCATTGAATGGAATAGGATTGTCTTAATGATGAGTCCCTCTTTGAAATGAGCCCCATTGTCCAGGATGTCCGCAGACATCTGTTCGGCCTGGTATCTCATTGAATGGAATAGGATTGTCTTTAGTGATGAGTCCCTCTTCGAAATGAGCCCCATTGTCCAGCACATCCGCAGACATCTGTTCGGCCTGGTATCTCATTGAATGGAATAGGATTGTCTTTAGTGATGAGTCCCTCTTCGAATTGAGCCCAAATGTCCAGCGTGTCCGCAGACATCTGTTCGGCCTGGTATCTCATTGAATGGAATAGGAATTGTCTTTAGTGATGAGTCCCTCTTCGAAATGAGCCCCATTGTCTAGCGCGTCCGCAGACATCTGTTCGGCCTGGTATCTCATTGAATGGAATAGGATTGTCTTAATGATGAGTCCCTCTTCGAAATGAGCCCCAGTGTCCAGCGCGTCTGCAGACATCTGTTTGGCCTGGTATCTCATTGAATGGAATAGGATTGTCTTAATGATGAGTCCCTCTTCGAAGTGAGCCCCATTGTCCAGCGCGTCTGCAGACATCTGTTTGGCCTGGTATCTCATTGAATGGAATAGGATTGTCTTAATGATGAGTCCCTCTTTGAAATGAGCCCCATTGTCCAGGATGTCCGCAGACATCTGTTCGGCCTGGTATCTCATTGAATGGAATAGGATTGTCTTTAGTGATGAGTCCCTCTTCGAAATGAGCCCCATTGTCCAGCACGTCCGCAGACATCTGTTCGGCCTGGTATCTCATTGAATGGAATAGGATTGTCTTTAGTGATGAGTCCCTCTTCGAATTGAGCCCAAATGTCCAGCGTGTCCGCAGACATCTGTTCGGCCTGGTATCTCATTGAATGGAATAGGATTGTCGTTAGTAATGAGTCCCACTTCGAAATGAGCCCCAGTGTCCAGCGCGTCCACAGACATCGGCCTGGTATCTCATTGAATGGCATAGGATTGGCTTTAGTGATGAGTCCCGCTTCGAAATGAGCCCCGATGGCCATGAATGACGTGTCGGGATAATCCCCAGGCAACGGTGGGATACCAACCTCACTTTCCCCCACCTTACGGCCTGACAACCAGGTGTGATGGTCTGGGGTGCCATTCCTTCCCATAGCAGGTAACCTTTGGTTCTCTTCCACGGTATCCTTACAGCACAGAGGTACGTCGACGATATTCTACGCCCCCTTTTGTTACCCTTCACGGCAGCCATCCTGGGCTTACATATCAGGAAGATATTGCCCACCCGCACACGACGAGAGTTTCTATTGCTTGTCTTCGTGATTGCCAAACCCTACCATGGTTAGCAAGGTCGTCGGACCTCTCCCCGATAGAGAACGTTTGGAGCGTTATGGGCGGGCTCTCCAAACGGCTAGGGAGTTTGACGATTTAACGAGCCAGATGGACAGAATTTGGTACGATGTCCATCAGGGGGACATCTAACAACTCTTTCAACCAGTGCCAAGCCGAATAACTGTTTTCGTAACGGCCAGAGGTCGACGTACGTGTTGTTCACTTGCCCAATTTGTGAAGCTCGTTCTCTTGAATAAATCGTCCAATTTTTCTGAAATTGTAATCATTTGTTTGTATGTACATGTACATACATTTCTTCGTGGTAAGTCTACTTTCTTTTCTTAGAGTGTAATTTAAGCAGTGCGCCCCAGGAAAGTTCTGAGGAGGTACGAAAGTTATCTCCTCCATATTTAATTGGTTTTTGGAGTGTCATTTCGTGGAAGTGATGCCCAGCCCACCGCAGTGAGACGTGAGCTACCCACCCCGTCTGTAGTGGAGTAAAACGCGGGCTATGGCCACTTGCCGGCTGCCTCAAGCCAGCGGCAGTCCGGCGTGAGCTACATTGTCTGTGTGATCCTTTCCTGTACTCCCAGTGTAACATAATACGGAGCACCCTCTGCTATCGAACAATGGTAGGATTACCCTCTGACACCCAACATTTGTACGAAGTGCGGTCAACCACGCAACATGGACACGGAGCGCCTCCTGCCAACCAACACTGGTACACAGCACGCTCCGTCGCATAACGTAGGTAGGATACTCCCTCAATTATGCGTCATTGGCACAAAGTATCCTCTGCCACATAATAATAACATGTATGATTGATTCAAATGAGTTCTGCTAGATGGTAACGGCATCATTTTGACAATGGTGGGGACTACACTAATGGCCATTAAAATTGCTACATCAAGAAGAAATGCAGATGATAAACGGGTATTCATTGGTCAAATATATTATACTAGAACTGACATGTGATTACATTTTTACGCAATTAGGGTGCATAGATCCAGAGAAATCAGTACCCAGAACAACCACTTCTGGCCGTAATAACGGCCTTGATACGCCTGGGCATTGAGTCAAACAGAGCTTGGATGACGTGTACAGGTACAGCTGCCCATACACCTTCAACACGATATCACAGTTCATCAAGAGTAGTGACTGACGTATTGTGACGAGCCAGTTGCTCGGCCACCATTGGCCAGACGTTTTCAATTGGTGAGAGATCTGGAGAATGTGCTGGCCAGGGCAGCAGTCGAACATTTTCTGCATCCAGAAAGGCCCGTACAGGACCTGCAACATGTGGTCGTGCATTATCCTGCTGAAATGTAGGGTTTCGCAGGGACCGAATGAAGGCTAGAGCCACAGGTCGTAACACATCAGAAATGTAACGTCCACTGTTCAAAGTGCCGTCGATGCGAACAAGAGGTGACCGAGACGTGTAACCAATGGCACCCCATACCGTCACGCCTGGTGATACGCCCGTATGGTGATGACGAATACACGCTTCCAACGTGCCTTCACCGCGATGTCACCAAACACGCATGCGACCATCGTGATGCTGTAAACGGAACCTGGATTCATCCGAAAAAATTACGTTTTGCCATTCGTGCACCCAGGTTCGTCGTTGAGTACACATCGCAAGCGCTCCTGTCTGTGATGCAGCGTGATGCAACGTCAAGGGTAACCACAGCCATGGTCTCCGAGCTGACAGTCCATGCTGCTGCAAACGTCGTCGAATTGCTCGTGCAGATAGTTGTTGTCTTGCAAACGTCCCCATCTGTTGACTCAGGGATCGAGACGTGGCTGCACGATCCGTTACAGCCATGCGGATAAGTTTCCCTTCATCTCGACTGCTAGTGATATGAGGCCGTTGGGATCCAGCACGGCGTTCCGTATTACCCTCCTGAACCCACCGATTCCATATTCTGCTAACAGTCATTCGATCGCGACCAACGCGAGCAGCAATGTCGCTATACGATAAACCGAAATCGCGATAGGCTACAATCCGACCTTTATCAAAGTCGGAAACGTGATGGTACGCATTTCTCCGCCTTACACGAGGCATCACAACTTCGTTTCACAGGCAACGCCGGTCAACTGCTGTTTGTGTATGGGAAATCGGTTGGAAACTTTCCTCAAGTCAGCACGTTGTACGTGTCGCCACCGGCGCCAAGCTTGTGTGAATGCTCTGAGAAGCTAATCATTTGCATATCACAGCATCTTCTTCCTGTCGTTTAAATTTCGCGTCTGTAGCACGTGATCATCGTTGTGTAGCAATTTTAATGACCAGTAGTGTAATTTGTCATACTTCAACAATTTATACAAAATATTTATAAATGATATGCGCAAACCTTTGTTGTGAATCAGTTTATCTAATAGTGAAAACTGTCTGAAAATCGCTACAGAAGTCCATGAGATTAGCTCGAAAGCACCGACAGAAACAACAGTGAGTGACTCCATTTTATACATAGTCCAGTCACATTGATATGGCTACCTCTCAAAATCATGATTAACCATTTTTTACAGCGTGTATTACTGCGAGACATGCAGGAAGAGAGTCAATATGGTTATGGAAGGTACTGACAGGGATGTGGAGCCATGCGACTCGGTGCAACGGCCAGGTGCTCTAGGTTTCTCGGTTGTGGATCCATGACGTCGTTAGCCCGATCGAACTGGTCCCACAGATCCTCGATTGGGTTTTAATAAGGAGAGTTCAGTGGCCAGGGGAGTAGGTAAACTCATTCAGGCGCTCTTCGAACCGCGCACATACGCAGCGAGCCCTGTGAAACATTGCGTTGTCCTCCTGTGTAGGTGCTATTGTGCTGAGGAAAAAAAAGCTGACTGTAAGGGTCCTCAAGGATGGATAGATTCCAGGACGACGAGATCACCCAGAGAATACCACGAATACATTCCCCAGACCACAGCACTCCGATGGTCATTGGAGGGTATTTGCTTACAGATATTCCGCGCCGTACACGCCAACGGCCATCCGTCTGATGGAGCATAAAAGCGGTTCTACTGAAAAGGCCACCTGCTGCCACCCAGTGGACGTCCAGCTGGGGTACTGGCGTGCAAATTCCAACCTTCGTCGCCGCTGAATAGGAGTCAGCATTGGGACATGAAGCAAGCGACTGCTGCGGATGCTCATACGCAGCAATATTAGCTAAACGATGGCTGTTAACTCCTTGATGGACTGATGGGCTGTCAGTTGCTCAGCAGGTGCATGTCTATTCGGCTGTACACATCTCGGCAGCCGTCGTCCACCCCTGTCCTATAAGGTACCATAGTTGCCTTGTCCCCGGTTTTGGATAGCACCATTTTGCCGCGCACGGCATGGTTTAATCACGGCGGTACGCGTGCTGTTTGCAAACTTAGCCGTTTCGGAAAGCCAATGATCTTGCCCTTTTGGATTTCAGATAAATCGATCCCTTTCCGCATTAAACAACGACTACACTATTCTGCGCGTACCCCCGAGACGCTTTAAGTACTCTCCATCGCTAGTGCTGCAACCAGCCGTCAGCGAGTGGTTATTACACGTTGATGTCGAACTTAGCCGGTAACTGCATTAATATGACTGGGCTCTTTACTTAATACCCTCAATAAAATGCAAGCAAACAGGAGAAATTGGGACAGTCGTATCAAAAGAGTGAACGAAGAAAGATTATTTCTCTAGAGAAGAATATTTAAGTCGGTTGAGAGAAGAAGACGAGGGAGACTGAGGAAGCGATGGGTATCGAACAGGCAGAACATAAACGGCATAATGCTTGAAGTGAAGATGACGATGACGACGATTTTCCCATGATGTCGGGTGTTTTCCAGCGCCTGTGGGAAATACACCTCGAAAATACCTGGCAGGATGCAGCGCTTCGTAGAGGAATGACCGATTAAATTACCTTTGTTCTGCTGCTGAATTTGATTGGCGGAAAGGCTGGAAGTGAAAACATTTTTCGTGAAATTGCTTCGAACTCGCAAAACGATGGATGGATTGCTAGCCCCTGGATATGGGCCCTGTGTTGCACATATGAAATTGAAATCGTCGATAAAGTTATTCAGTGATGAAACCTGTAGGTATTTGAAGATGCGCTGCCGGGCTCGGGCGTGGAATTCGGCTCATTCATTTTCCGGTGTTTTGAGGGTTTGCTGCAATTTGCCGCCCGGTTAGTCATGCGGTCTAACGCACGGCTTTCCGTGCGGGAAGGCGTGCCGCTCCCCGACACGAATCCGCCTGGAGGATTAGTTTAGAGGTCCGCGTGCTGATCAGTCTGTGAATGGTTTTTAAGGCGGTTTTCCATCTGCCTCGGCGAGTGCGGGCTGGTTCCCCTTACTCAGTCTCAGTTACAGTATGTTGGCGATTGCTACGCAAACATTTGGGGGTTACACTCGTTTGGTCTGAGCTGAGCCGTTCCCCCGGGGGGGTGGGGGGGTGGGGGGGGGGTTCCACTGGGGGTCGAACCCTGGGTTCGGTGTGGGGCGGCGGTCGGATGAGTGACATACAGTGCTGCAATTTAGTGAGCGAGCACCTGACCTACAGCCAGAAGAATGACACTGTGAAGACACTGGTTAGCTAGAGTTGGTGCTTGATAAAAACGAAGTGGACTTACCGAGGCCAGATACGAAAACGATAAATTCTGCTTGGTGCCGCGGGAACATGAGGGGTGTTTCTGCCACATCTTCAGTCATGTGTTTTTTATTTTTTTATATTTTGGGTCATCAGTCTTCTGACTAGTTTGATGCGGCCCGCCAGAAATTCCTCTCCTGTGCCAACCTCTTCATCTCAGAGTAGCACATGCAAACAATGTCCTCTATTATTTGCTGGATGTATTCCAATCTCTGTCTTCCTCTACAGTTTTTGGCCTCTACAGCTCACTCTATTACCATGGAAGTAATTCCCTCATGGCTTAACAGATGCCCTATCATCCTGTCCCTTCTCCTTATCAGTGTTTTCCACATATTCCTTTCCTCTCCGATTCTGCACAGAACCTCCTCACTCTTTACTCATTAGTCCACCTAATTATCGACATTCGTCTGTAGTACCACATCTCAAATGCTTCGATTCTCTTCTGTTCTGGTTTTCCCACATGTTTCCCTGCAATCCTAAAATTGAGGCCTATATTTTATACTAGTAGACTTTTATTGGCCAAGAATGCCCTTTTTGCCATTTCTAGTCTGCTTATGATGATCTCCTTGCTCCGTCCGTCATTGGTTATTTTGCTGCCTAGGTAGTTGAATTCCTTAACTTCATCTACTTCGTGACCATCGATCCTGATGTTAAGTTTCTCGCTGTTCTCATTTCTACTACTTCTCATGCCCTTCGTCTTTCTTCGATTTACTCTCAATCCACTTTCTGTACTCATCAGATTGTTCATTCCATTCAGCAGATCATGTAATTCTTCGTCAGTTTCACTAAGTATAACAATGTCGTCAGTGAGTCGTATCATTGATATCCTTTCACCATGAATTTTAATTCTACTCCTTAACCTTTCTTTTATTTCCATCACTGCTTCCTCGATGTACAGACTGAACAGTAGGGGCGAAAGGCTACATTCTTGTCTTACGCTCTTTTTAATACGAGCACTTCGTTGATGGTTGTCTACTTTTATTATTCCCCCTTGGCTGTTGTGCATATTATATATGACCAGCCTATTCATATTTTTCTCAGAATTTCTAACATCTTGCACAACTTTACATTGTCGCACGCTTTTTCCACGTCGACAAATCCTATGAACGTGTCTCGGTTCAAATGGCTGAAATGGCTCTGAGCACTATGGGACTCAATATCTTAGGTCATAAATCCCGTAGAACGTAGAACTACTTAAACCTAACTAACCTAAGGGCATCACACACATCCATGCCCGAGGCAGGATTCGAACCTGCGACTGTAGCAGTCCCGCGGTTCCGGACTGAAGCGCCTAGAATGTGTCTTGATTTTTCTTTAGCATTGCTTCCATTATAAACCGCAAAGTTAGAAATGCCTCTCTGGTGCTTTTACCTTTCCTAAAGCCAAACTGATCATCATCTAGCACATCCTCAATTTTCTTTTCCGTTCTTCTGCATACTATACTTGTTAGCAACTTGGATGCATAAGCTGCTAAGCTGATTGTGCGATAATTTTCGCACGTGTTAGCTGTTGCAGTCTTCGGAATTGTGTGGATGTATTTTTTCGAAAGTCAGATGGTATGTCGCCAGGCTCGTACACTCTACACACCAAAGTGAATAGTCGTTTCGTTGGCACTTTTACCAATAATTTTAGAAATTCTGATGGAATACTGTGCCTTATTTGATCTTAAGTCCTCCAGAGCTCTTTTAAATTCTGATTCTAATACTGGATCCCCTGTCTCTTCTAAATGACTGCTGTTACTTCTTCTATCACATCAGACAAATCTTCCCCGTCATAGAGGCTTTCAATGTATTCTTTCCACCTGTCCGATCTTTCTTCTGTATGTAACAGTGGAATTCCCGTTGCTCTCTTAATGTTATCATCGTTGCTTTTAATGTCAGCGAAGGCTGTTTTGACTTTCCTGTATGCTGAATCTGTCGTTCCGACAATCGTTTCTTTTTCAATTTCTTCACATTTCTCCTGCAGCCATTTCGTCTTAGCTTCCCTGCACTTCTTATTTATTTCATTCCTCAGCCACTTGTGTTTCTATATTCCTGAGTTTCCCTGAACGTTTTTATACTTCCTCCTTTCATCGACCAACTGAAGTATTTCTTCTGTTACCAATGGTTTCTTGACAGTTACCTTCTTTGAACCTACGTTTTTGTTCCCAACTTCTGAGGTGGCTCTTTTTAGAGATGTCCATTCCTCTTCAGTTGTACTGCCTACTGAGCTGTTCCTTATTGCCGTATCTACAACGTTAGAGAACTTCAACCGTATCATTTCTTAGTACTTCCACATCCTCATCTTTTCGTGTTGACTCTTCCTGACTAATGTCTTAATCTTCAGCCTACTCTTCATCAGTACTATATTTTTATCTGTGTCTAGATCTGCTCCTGAGTACGTCTTACAATCCAGTATCTGATTTCGGAATCCCTGTCTGACCATGATGTAGTCTAACTGAAATCTTCCCGTATCACCCGGCCTTTTCCAAGTACATCTCCTCATCTGGTAATACTTGAACAGAGTATTCGTCCCATTTGTTATAACTTCCGGTCTGAGAGGCCGTGGTCGATCTGTGTAACTATTTCTTCCTGAGGTTTCGTTGCTGACTGCGGGCAACATCTTCCTAGGTGAGTCAACGACTAGAGATTCAGAAACACCACAATAATTTTATTAGAAAAGAAGAAGCCTTAAAGTTAGATAAGATATGGCGGTCGACTTTGAATCAACGGTGTGACATTCGATTACCTTCAGTCGAGAATAATGACGTTAGTCAGAGATAGACCTACAGTCGGCTCGACGCGCCCTCTATATAAACGGGTCCCCCACAGCCTGGCAGCCAGTCGTTAACTCATCTCGCAAGATGTTGCCCCCAGTTGGCAACGAAACGTCAGGCAGAAGAAGTTTTACAGATGGACCACGGCCTCTCAGCCCGGAAGTTGTAACTAATGGAGGCGCCGGGCGTGAAAGCTTACAAGTCGACAGTATTCGCTATTACGAGCTGAAATTTATTACAGAACTAAATTCGTCTGACTTCTCTCTCATTCCTTACCCCAAGCCCAGGAACTGTAACCTTTGCTTCTAATCCTTCCCATACATCTGCATTCCAGTTGCCCATTCTTATTAGATTTTCATCTCCCTTTACTTACTGTATTACCCTTTCAATATCCTCATATACTTTCTCTATCTCTCCATCTTCAGCTTGCGACGTCGGCATGTATACCTGAACTAGCGTTGTCCGTGTTGGTTTGCTGTCGATTCTGATAAGAACGAACCTATATCTGAACTGTCCACATAACACACTCCCTGCCGTACCTTCATATTCATAAGGAATCTTACTCCCGTTATACCATTTTCTGCTGCTGTTGATATTATCCAATACTCATCTGATCAGATATCGTTGTCTTGTTTCCATTTCACTTCACTGATCCCTGCTACATCTAGATTGAACCTTTGCATTTCCCTTTTCAGGTTTTCTGCTTTCCCTATCACGTTCAAGCTTCTGACATTCCACGTCCCGACTCGTAGAACGTTATCCTTTCAGTCATGGATCTTGCTTTTTAGAAGGAATCGCTCGCAACTGCCACGCTGGGTGCGTGTCGTGACCAGAGCTTATCGCTCTCTCGACTCTGTCGATATCTGTGGGTGACGCACCTCATGCGAGGCTTAGTGAGAGATAAGGAACTCCAGATTACCACAGCGAGACTGTTGTTCAGCGCTATTCCCTGGCCAACTTGCAGCGCACTTGTCATTGATTCTCGTCGTACGCATTATATTACACACTATCTGCTCATAAGTATTTGGACACCTATTATCGGACATTAGTGTGGGGGAGTCAACCCCTCGCCTTTATGAAGGCTGCTGGGGCTCTATCAATGACGTGTCTGAACGTCTCCAGGGCAATGGCAGCTCAGAGTTCCTTAAGAGTCTAAACTGGCCAAGAAAGCGATGCCCGACGTTCAGGGCTGGAGCGAAGTCGGTGTTTTAACTTGAACCAAAGGTGTTCCAATGGGTTCAGGATGGGATTCTATTGCTCACAAACAATTTTGTTATTTTATTTATTTTAACAAACAATCATCGTCAACTGTACACAATACACACTGCTATAAGATGTGTTCATATCCTTTCGCATTAGCGTTTTCCGAGGAGCAATAGGAAAACTACACCCTAACTACGAAAAACGCCTCCCATACCGTAAAACCACATCTTCCGTGCGTGTCCTCCAGGCATTCGCCAACTCCAAGCAATCCCATTTGATTGTAACATTGTATCACTCATACCCAGTCATCTACTGTCCATTTGCGTCGCTCTTTACGCCATCTTAAACATCGATTAGCCTTGGCTTCTTTTTAATGTGTTAGCTGGGTTGCTGATAGTACTTTGGAACTCACGAGTGATTCCTTCCGCTGATTTCGTGCGACCGAGCAAGGTGGCACATTGGTTAGCACACTGGTCTCGTATCCGGGAGGACGAAGATTCAAATCGGCGTCCGGCTATCCAGATTTAGGTTTTCGTGATTCCTCCAAAATTGCACCAGTCATATGCCGTGCATGGCCGATTTCCTTCCCCATCCTTGAAACATTTCTAAACTGTGCTTCGTCTTTAATGACCTCCATGTCAGCGGGACCTTAGAGCCTAATCTTCCTTCCCTCATTGATTTCATGTTATTTTATACAGTCATGCTCCGCACTGGTATGACGATCCCTGACCGTCAGTATATGAAGCCTGACAGACCTTCGTTTAGCTGAGGATGTTTCTTCTTGTTTTCACTTTACAGTCACTTCACCAACTTGGGCAGCTTGAGAAGGAACGAAATGTCCCTGATCGGTTTGCTACTCACGTGACATCTAGCGGCTAACCCACGTTCGAAGTAACTGAGCTCTTCTCACCGATCGTTTCTGCTATTACTGCTTCTTTTCTAGCAATGCAATACTCCGCGCCTCGTGTTATAATAGGTGCTCAACTTCTTGTGAACTCTAGCGTTCTAATTCCTATTACATAAAGAAACCGTCCGAACAGGCTTCGGAAGGCCCAGCGGTTCTGACCGACCGCCGTGTCATCCTCAACACTTGGCGTCGCTAGCTGTAGATATGGAGGTGCATATGGTCAGCACACCCCTCTACCGGTAGTTGTCAGTTTTCGTGACCGGAGCCGCTAATTCTCCATCTGGTAGCTCCTCCATTGGCCCCACAAGGTTGAGCGCATCCCGTTTGCGAACAAAGCTCGGCAGGCCCAGACGGTCACCCACACAAGTATTAGCCAAGCCTGACAACGCTTAACTTCAGTGATGCGATAGCAACCGGTGTTACCACTGTGGCAAGACCGTTGGCAATCCCCATTACGTAGAGGTGTCCTAATATTTTCGATTAGACAGTGTACGTTTTAAAATGTAAGAATTAACAAAAGACAGACCGTAGAATCGACGAGTATATTGGCGTTCCCAAAGAACGTTTTGCTTTCCTCCAGCACGAAAATAATCTGTATATGTTGTTAACTTTTTAGCTATTTTTCTGTTAAGTAGTGAGCTTTGAGGACGTGCTTCCGGTGTCTCGTAAAAATATTGCACTTGAAACGCTCATTCCGTGTGGTGTCGGAGCTTCCGTAGCATCGGGCACGGTCCCAGTCGCATCCGAGGTGAAAATCCACACATTTTGGTGACGCGCTGTGCACGAGATAAATTAGGCAACGTGTTGGTCCGTACATTTACCTAGAAACATTTATTGGCGGCCCCGGATTAATCCGCTGCACTGTTACGCTATTAAACAAGTTTAAACATTTTTGAAAGTGACTGCCAACAGCTCCTTAGTACTTTATGAAATACGTGACACTGTAATATTAGTAATTTTCGCCTCACAAACATTAATATACGCTCAATAGTAAACGCCTGATGGCCAGAAGTTATCGAACAATTGTAATGTAAAAGAAATGAACCATCGCATAGCAGCGACAGAATCTATTATTGTGCTTTATCTTTGCCGTTCTTGCGCGGCGGCGGTAAATCTCTATGTACGTGTATGGATTAATGTTTCAACACAAATGAGGCCTTGAGAGCTTCACCTTTTACTGTTGCTATTCCATGAAAGGCAGACGCGGACTTGCTGCGTTCCGCAATCGGTATTTTATAATTTGTGAAAAATACTCTGTAAATGTGCTAATTGTTATTTTCAAATCAGAGAGCATATAGTTTCATGTAATAGATTACAGACATCATCAAGAGGACATTAAGACTGAATATTGACTGTTATGTGTAAAGCATTTGTTCATATGCGCCATCCATTGTAATTTAATATAAAAAGGTAAGTAGCATTAAGAAAACGTGTGTTAGAGATAAGTGTGCTTATTTTAACAAATTATCCTTAAGTAACTCCATCTCCTCATTACTTGAATGTTAATCATTTTGCATCAGTTTATCTCCAGAAACTACCATCACGCTGGTGGACAAAACGCAGCATGAGGAAGGAAGAAAATTATCGTTTTTCTATCATTTCTGAATCAATTCCTTTCTTAATTGTGTAGTGTTGCTTTTCTTTCAAAGTCAATAAATCTTTTGGTCCGTTAGTGTCGATCCGGGTATGACTAAATCGCGACCACGAAAACGCACGGAAATGATAATGTTGCTTCCTACCAATCTCAAATAAACCAATCTGCTGCTCTTGTTCAAAATAATGCAATCAGGCATTTAATGATTACTGTGAGTTATTACAATACTACAATCAATCCCTGGTTCTGTTGCCAAGTTACCCAACAAAATATTTAATTACATTTTCAACAAAATAATTTTTTCCTTTTCTTTCCTCCGCTTGATAACACTACAACACGCAACTGTCTACGTGAACGTCATTGTCTCTACCTGTTCCGCTTATTAACCATCATCGTAGTATGAAAGTTCGAACACTGCCTGACAAGAAAGTGAAGCACCCAGAGGATATGATTGGATGCAAACGAAACTTGGTCAGTGCACTCACAATTGCCGGGTGTGCATATCTCTGTTATAGGTAGAGCGCCGCCAGAGTGCTCTAGTATGGTTCGAACTTTTAAGTGTTGTTATGCTACTGAACAGTATGGGGTAGAAAACTATAAATGTTTATTAAAACTCTTCCGTATTGCCACAGGCAATATGAAGTTAAGCCAGGGACAGATGTCGAAGAGGGAAGCGTACCGCTCTGTTTAAAGTGGGACAGGCCTTCGACGCATTACGACACCGTCCGCCAAGTGAGAAATACGCATTCAGCAGAAAGGAGACAGCGACAGAAAACCAAGGGAAGGGACACATGCACATACGTTAGCTTGTGAGACATGGTGCAAGAAACCCAATCTGTTACGTAAGAATACATAGATAAGAACACGTAGCGAGGATCTGGTACAGTAGTTAACAGTCTGTTAAATGAATATAGAAGAATAAGTAAGACATACGCGGTCATTACAAACCGAGCGTCATGTCGCAACCTCACGCTAACTCCTTGTAAATACCTCAGGTTTATAGTTCTCGTCATTTAATCATTGGGATCGATGGCACTCACAGTAATAGCACTCGATTCTATGATTATAATGCTTTACTGAATCTATGTCCTAAATGCTCCAGAACAGTCTATGAAGTAGCCGAAGATATATTCGAGATGATGGTCTTCATCTGATAAACTTCACACCGATCGCTTCCTACCATTTACTGATGGAGAAAGTGCCTGTCTTCCGACAATACCTTGTCGCAGAGTGATGCCAGCAGTGAATCTCGACACGGAAGCCAGCAATAGGGCCTCTTGGGGTCCACGTTCCTGTTCAACACCCAGGTACCTCCGGGTGCTGGAATCTGCCAGGCCGATAGGGAGGAGATCAACTGTCCACACGGCTACCAACACCAGGTACATCGCTTATGGGTCATTAAGGGCCACAGTAGAACTCGGAATGGGACTAAGGACACTCCAGCAGCCAGCGCGAGACATATGTCAGCTACAATCCAACACGCGGCTGAATGAATCATCGACCATGGCTGGTGCGGGAAAGTAAGGAAATAAACATAGTGCATAAAAAATTGAATGCTTCAGCAGCCATCCTGACATACAGGGATGTCTCCACTCTGCCTCCCTGTAGTGTCTTCACCAGGTGTGGTTGGGTATATAAGAGGCAACATCGTCGGACGTTGAGTGAACATTGAATGGCGCAGAGATGCCGCGTACTCGTGTGAGACAGCTTTGTCAACACCTCACAGTGTTTTAATGGAGCCTCATAGTTGGTCTCCATTTTGCCGGCTGGACGAATCGTGCAACGCCCAGATTTGTGGTGCGTTCAGATGTGACGGAGACCTGACGTCAGACTGCACAAGAATATGATGGCAGGCGTACCGTCGTCAAGGTAAACAGTCAATCACATCTGACCACCAGTAGGGAGGATCGCCGTGTTGTACACCAACAACATCGTAACCCCTTCATATCTGCACCCGCCGTCTGGGGCAATACAATGCACTCCCGGCAATATTCTTTGTCATCCAGCACAATTGGAGACTAGCAGCAGCTAGACTGAGGAATTAGCGTCCGATGTGTAGGCTGCCGTTAACACCACAACACAAACGGCTGCGTTTATAGCAGAGCAGCGACAGGGAAGCATGGACTGCTGACGGGTGGCATCGCACTGTGTTCAGTGAATATCGCCATTCTGCGCTACTCCGGAAGACCATTGCCGCACAGTATGGCGGAGACCTGGGGAGAGATCTCATTCTGCCAATGTTTTGGAGAGGTGCAACGTTCTTACTTCTGGTTTCATGGTGTGGGGAGCCATCGGGTATGATGCCAGGTCACGGCTGATAGTGACTGGGCGAACTCTGACGGCATAACGCTATGTCACGGACATCCTGCTTCCTCGTACGTTACCTATCATGTTACAGTATCGAGGTGCTATCTCTTAACAGTGCAATACTTGCCAACACATCGCCCTGGTCTCTATGGACTGTCTGCGTGATGTTGAGCTATTCCAGTTGTTAACGAGATCGCCAGATCTCTTCCCGATAGGACACGTGTGGGACCAGCTAGGACATCAACTCTGGCCCATTGCCAGTCTCCAGGATATCAACGAGCAGTTACAACAGCTGTGGGCCTGCTTGCCTCAGGAGAGAATACAACGGCTTTATGACACTCTTCTCAATCGAATCAGTGAATGAACCCGGCCCAGAGGGCTCAGATTGGCAAATTCTTTCTAAATTGTACTCGACACAGTAATCACTGAACTAAATCACACACCCTGTCACCCTCAACGTTTCGTTTCCTGCTCCTCTTCTGGAGCCCTCACTTTTTTTTGTCGTGGAGCATATATGATTTGCGTATATGTCATGTCATAACAATATGGTAATGTTTTTAATACAGCCCCATTACATCTGCTGCATATCAAGAGAGCAAATAGGAATCAATACTCAAGAGATTGTATGTCACGCGTGTCATACTTGTTTATCCTTTCACATGCGTATATTACACTACTGGCCATTAAAATTGCTACACGAAGAAGAAATGCAAATGATAAATGGGTATTCACTGGACAAATATGTTACACTAGAACTGACATGTGATTACATTTTCACGCAATTTGGGTGCATAGATCCTGAGACATCAGTACCCAGAACAACCACCTCTGACTGTAATAACGGCCTTGATAAGCCTAGGCATTGAGTCAAACGGAGCCTGGGTGGCGTGCACAGGTACAGCTGTTCATGCAGCTTCAACACGATACCACAGTTCATCAAGAGTAGTGACTGGCGTATTGTGACGAGCCAGTTGCTTGGCCACCATTGACCAGACGTTTTCAATTGGTGAGAGATCTGGAGAATGTGTTGGCCAGGGCAGTAGTCGAACATTTTCCAGAAATGCCCGTACAGGACCTGCAACATGCGGTCGTGCAGTATCCTGCTGAAATGTGGGGTTTCGCAGGGATCGAATGAAGGGTAGAGCCATGGTTCGTAACACATCTGAAATGTAACGTCCACTGTTCAAAGTGCCGTCAATGAAAACAAGAAGTGACCGAGACGTGTAACCAATGGCACCCCATACCATCACCCCGGGTGATACGCCAGTATGGAGATGACGAATACACGCTTCCAATGTGCGTTCACCACGATGTCGCCAAAAACGGATGCGACCATCATGATGCTGTAAACAAAACCTGGATTCATCAGAAAAATTGACGTTTTGCCATTCGTGCACCCAGGTTCGTCGTTGAGTACACCATCGCAGGTGCTCCTGTCTGTGATGCAGCGTCAAGGGTAACAGCAACCATGGTCTCCGAGCTGATAGTCCATGCTACTGCAAACGTCGTCGAACTGTTCGGAGAGGTGTTTGTTGTCTTGCAAACGTCCTCATCTGTTGACTCAGGGGTCGAGACGTGGCTGCACGACCCGTTACAGCCATGCGGATAAGTTTCCCTTCATCTCGACTGCTAGTGATACGAGGCCGTTGGGATTCAGCACGGCGTTCTGTATTACCCTCCTGAACCCACCGATTCCATATTCTGCTGACAGTCATTTTATCTTGACCAATGCGAGCAGCAATGTCGCGATACGATAAACCGCAATCGCGGTAGGCTACAATCCGACCTTCATCAAAGTCGGAAACTTGATGGTATGCATTTCTCCTCCTTACACGATGCATCACAACAACGTTTCAGCAGGCAACGCCGGTCAACTGCTGCTTGTATATGAGAAATGGGGGGCCGGCCGGAGTGGCCGAGCGGTTCTAGGCGCATCAGTCTGGAACCGCGCGACCGCTACGGTCGGAGGTTCGAATCCTGCCTCGGGCATGGATGTGTGTGATGTCCTTGGGTTAGTTAGGTTTAAGTAGTTCTAAGTTCTAGGGGACTGATGACCTCAGAAGTTAAGTCCCATAGTGCTCAGAGCCATTTTCGAGAAATGGGTTGGAAACTTTCCTCATGCCAGCACGTTGTAGGTGTCGCCACCGGCGCCAACCTTGTGTGAATGCTCTGAAAACCTAATCATTTGCATATCACAGCATCTCCTTCCTGTCGGTTAAATTTCGCGTCTGTAATACGTCATCTTCGTGGTGTAGCAATTTTGAAGGCCAGTAGTGTAGATTAGATTTACATTTAGTTCCGTAGGTAAGAAGATCTTCATGTATGTACTGTGTTAGATAGCGAGGAGATACAACACATATTTTCAAAGAATAAAGATATTCTAAGGTACTGTGAAGATACTACAATGTAAAGTTCTTTCTTTTCAACTGTTATTTTAGCTCATTTGAGAGAGTTGAAATTATTATAAGATCCATATTTTTGTTTCCAAGTTTATGTGATTCCCATGAATGAAAGTGTTTTTTCCTTTTCTTCTGACTTCGGGTACTCACGCATTTAGAAACATGTGGTCTAAAACATTTCTGTCAACATAATAATATGAAATTGTAATTTGGTTTAAGGTCTTGGACACTGTAATCTGTGACGAAATTGAAATTCCAACATTAGACACATTCGGGCGCTAAAATAAACTCAGTAACGACACATGAGAATTTGTACCTGGACCGAGACTCGAACCCGGATTTCTCGCTTCACGCCAGCGGTCATCTTAACCCCCCCTTTTTTTTGAGAATGACACAAAGTAAATGTCAGTTTTAATATTCAAACAATAACACTATGCAAATGATTGATACTGCTGTATTTATTGCAATGCCTTCAAGGGCCCTTGTCCACGACAAGAATTTTCGCCGGTGCTTTGCCGAGTTTCTAGTGCTCATTGTATCTTAGAAGAGAGTGTCCACCGGATGTCACGGCAAAACGACAGGTCCCGCTATCGGATGCAGCTCCGGTTTGGCACAGCGGAGCCAACAGTCAGACGGCGAGCCTGGTTCTCAGTTGGGCACGTAGCAGCGTGTCTGGGTGTCCACGAGTCGGCACGTCGCTGGAAGCAGGGGGTCTCATTAGTCGCGTCTGGGTCGTTGTACGAGCTGGCTGCTGGTTTCCCCGATAAGTGCTGAATTCACTGTTGATTATGATGTTTTGGTTGCGTTGGTGGAGGAACGACCAGTCTTGTGGGATACGACAACCGAAGAGTATAAGGACAGACGACTGACTTTGGAAGCATGGAAGGATGTATGTGGACACCTTAAAGAGGATTTTCAACGCTGGGAGATAAGGAAAGAAGTGCTGTAGGTATGTAGTTTAATGTAATCTAACACTACTGGCCATTAAAATTGCTACACCACGAAGATGACGTGCTACAGACGCGAAATTTAAACGACAGGAAGAAGATGCTGTGATATGCAAATGATTAGCTTTTCAGAGCATTCACACAAGGTTGGGACCGGTGGCGGCATCTACAGCGTGCTGACATAAGGAGAGTTTCCAACCGATTTCTCATACACAAACAGCAGTTGACCGGCGTTGCCTGGTGAAACGTTATTGTGATGCCTCGTGTAAGGAGGAGAAATGCGTACCATCACGTTTCCGACTTTGATAAAGGTCAGATTGTAGCCTATCGCGATTGCTGTTTATCGTATCGCGACATTGCTGCTAGCGTTATTCGAGATACAATGCTGTTAGCAGAATATGGAATCGGTGGGTTCAGGAGGGTAATACGGAACACCGTGCTGAATCCCAACGATCTCGTATCACTAGCAGTCGAGATGACAGGCGTCTTATCCGCATGGCTGTAACGGATCGTGCAGCCACGTCTCGATCCCTGAGTCAACAGATGGGGACGTTTGCAAGACAACAAACATCTGCACCAACAATTCGACGACGTTTGCAGCAGCATGGACTATCAGCTCGGAGACCATGGCTGCGGTTACGCTTGACGCTGCATCACAGACAGGAGCTCCTGCGATGGTGTACTCAACGACGAACCCGGGTGCACGAATGCCAAAACGTATTTTTTTCGGATGAATCCAGGTTCTGTTTACAGCATCATGATGGTCGCATCCGTGTTTGGCGACATCTCGGTGAACGCACATTGGAAGCGTGTATTCGTCATCGCCATACTGGCGTATCACCCGGCGTGATGGTATGGGGTGCCATTGGTTACACGTTTCGGTCACCTCTTGTTCGCATTGACGGCACTTTGAACAGTCCAGATCTCTCACCAATTGAAAACGTCTGTTCAATGGTGGCCAAGCTACTGGCTCGTCACAATACGCCAGTCACTACTCTTGATGAACTGTGGTATCATGTTGAAGCTGCATGGACAGCTGTACCTGTGCACGCCACCCAAGCTCCGTTTGACCTAATGCTTACGGCCAGAGGTGGTTGTTCTGGGTAATGATTTCTCAGGATCTATGCACCCAAATTGCGTGAAAATGTAATCACATGTCAGTTCTAGTATAATAAATATGTCCAATGAATACCCGTTTATCATCTGCATTTCTTCTTGGTGTAACAATTTTAATGGCCCGTAGTGTATTTTTCGATTTTTTTCATTACAAATGGTTTTTTGAAGGCCTTCGACTGTGAAAACGATGGGGTTGTTTATGAATAACTTTCTGCTACCAGTCACGATTTTATTTTACGTATGTTTTACACGACGCGTTTCGGGAAATGATTCCCATTTCCAAGTGCGTGTTTCTTTGTACTATGCCATATTTTCGTAATGTTCTCGATGAGTATTGTGTTCTGAAACTGGTGAGTGATGTTTAAGACAAGTGACACTCTGCACAAATGCACCATAAGAAAACTTAAAGTCAACAAAGATAAGCAGAATTTCGCTTATCGAGAACATAACGAAAATATGGGTAGAAACAAAGTAATTGGGGAACTGATTTCTGATAGTACGCTGACACACCTCCCGTACTGCTTGTGAATGCGTGAGTTCTCGTAGTACACAGTCGACTTCTATAGTCGCACCAGCACTCATAGTATTAAGTCCTTCTTTATTTTTTGGTCATCAGGCTTCTGACTGGTTTGATGCGGCCCGCCACGAGTTCCTCTTCTGTGCCAACCTCTTCATCTCAGAGTAGCACTTGGAACCTACATCCTCAATTATTTGCTGGATGTATTCCAATCTCGTCTTCCTCTACAGTTTCTGCCCTCTACAGCCTCCTCTGGTACCATGGAAGTAATTACCTCATGTCCCATCATCCAGTACCTTCTCCTTATCAGTGTTTTGCACATATTCTTTCCACTCCGATTCTGCGCAGAACCTCCTCATTGCTTACCTAATTTTCAACATTTGTCTGTAGCACCACATCTCAAATGCTTCGATTCTTTTCTGTTCCGGTTTTACCATTGTCCATATTTCACTACCATACACTGCTATACACCAGACGTACATTTTCAGAAATTTCTTCCTCAACTTAACGCTGATATTTGACATTAGTAGACTTCTCTTGGCCAGGAATGCCCTTTTTGCCATTTCTAGTCTGCTTTTTATGTCCTCCTTGCTCCGTACGTCATTGGTTATTTTACTGCCTAGGTAGCAGAATTACCTACTTCGTGACCATCAATCCTTGTGTTAAGTTTCTCGCTTTTCTCATTTCTACTACTCTTCATTACCTTCGTCTCTTAGATTTACTCTCAATCCATACTCTGTACTCATTAGACTGTTTACTCCATTCAGCAGATCATGTAATCCTTCTTCACTTTGTCTCAGGATAGCAATGTCATCAGCGAATCGTATCATCGATTTCCTTTCACCTTGAATTTTAATTCCACTCCTGAACCTTCCTTTTATTTCCATCATTGCTTCCTCGACGTACAGATTGAACAGTAGGGGCGAAACGCTACGTCCTTGTCTTACACCCTTTTTAATATTAGCACTTCGTTCTTGGTCGTCCACTCTTATTTCTACATGTTGCATATGACCCGTCTCTCCCTATAGCTCACCCCAACGTTTCTCAGAATTTCGAACATCTTGCACCTTTTTACATTGTCGAACGCTTTTTCCAGGTCGACAAATCCTATGAACGTATCTTGATTTTTCTTTAACCTTGTTTCCATTATTAACCCCAACGTCAGAATTGTCTCTCTCGCCCCTTCACCTTCCCAGAGCCGAACTGATCGTCATTTAGCGCATCCTCAATTTTCTTTTCCATTCTTCTGTGTATTATTCTTGTAAAGAACCTGGATGCGTGAGCTATTATCCTGATTGTGCGGTAATTCTCGCACTTGTCATCTCTTGCCGTCTTCGGAATTGTGTGCATGATGTTTTTCCGAAAGTTAGATGGTATGTCGCCAGACTCATACATTCTGCACACCAATGTGAATAGTCGTTTTGTTGCCCCTTTCCCCAATGATTTTAGAAATTATGATAGAATGTGATCTATCCCTTCTGCCTTATTTGATCTTAAGTCCTCCAAAGCTTTCTTAAATTCTGATTCTAATACTGGATCCCCTATTTCTTCTAAATCGACTCATGTTTCTTTTTCTGTCACTTCATACAAATCTAGAGATTTCCGAAGCACTCTTTCCACCTTTTCGCTCTCTCCTCTGCATTTAAAGGTGGAATTCCCGCAGCACACTTCGTGTTACCACCGTTGCTTTTTATTTCACCGAAGGTTGTCTTGACTTTTGCTGTATGCTCAGTCTGCCCTTCCGACAATCACATTTTTCATGTAGCCATTTCGTCTTAGCTTCCCGCACTTGCTATTCATTTCATTCCTCAGCGACGTGTACTTCTGTATTCCTGAGTTTCCCAGAAATTTTTGTGCTTCCTCCTTTCATAGATCAATTGAAATATTTCTTCTGTTACCCATGGTTTCTTCGCAGTTACTTTCTTCGTACCTATATTTCCCTTCCCAACTTCTGTGATGGCCCTTTTCAGAGATGTCCATTCCTCTTCATTTTTACTGCCTACTGAGCTATTCCTTATTGCTTTATCTATAGCCTTAGACAACTTCAAGCGTATCTCGTCATTCCTTAGTACCTCCACATCCACATCTTTTCGTATTGACTCTTACTGACTAATGTCTTTAATTTCAGCCTACTCTTCATCACTACTACATTGTTATCTGAGTCTATGTCTGTTCCTGGGTACGCCTTACAATCCAGTATCTGATTTCGAAATCTCTGACCATGATGTAATATAACTGAACGCTTCCCGTATCACCCGGCCTTTTCGAAGTATACCTCGTCCTCTTATGACTCTTGAACAGAGTATTCGCTATTACTAGCTGAAACTTGTTACAGAACTCAATTAGTCTTTCTCCTCTCTCATTCCTTTTCCCAAGTCCAAATTCTCCTGTAACCTTTTCTTCTACTCCTTCCACTACAACTGCATTCCTGTCTCCCACGACTATTAGATTTTGATATCCCTTTACACAATGTATTACCCTTTCAATATCCTCATACACTTTCTCTATCTCTTCATCTTCAGCTTGCGACGTCGGCATGTAAATCTGAACTATCGTTGTCGGTGTTGGTTTGCTGTCGATTCTGGTAAGAACAACCCTATCACTGAACTTGTTCAGATGTGTGTGAAATCATATGGGACTTAACTGCTAAGGTCATTAGTCCCTAAGCTTACACACTACTTAACCTAAATTATCCTAAGGAGAAACACACACACCCATGCCCAAGGGTGGACTCGAACCTCCGCCGGAACCAGCCGCACAGTCCGTGTCTGCAGCGCCCGAGACCGCACGGCTAATCCCCCGCGGCTATCACTGAACTGTTCACAGTTACACACTCCCTGCCCTACCTTCCTATTCATAACGAATCCTACTCCCATTATACCATTTTCTGGTACTGTTGATATTACCCTATACTCATCTGACCAGAAATCGTTGTCTTCTTTCCACTTCAATCCACTAACCCCAGCTATATCTAGATTGAGCCTTTGCATTTCCCTTTTCAGATTTTCTAGTTTGCCTACCATGTTCAGGCTTCTGACGTTCCACGCCTGACTTGTAGAACGTTATACTTCCGTTTATTATTCAATCTTTTTCTCATGGTAACCTCCCCCGTGGCAGTCCACTTCCGGAGATCAGAATGGGGGACTATTCCGGAATCTTTTGTCAATGGAGAGATCATCATGACACTTCTTAAATTACAGGCCAGATGTCCTGTGGTTACACGTTACGTGTCTTGAATGCAGTGGTTTCCATAGCCTTCTACATCCTCATGCCGATTATCATTGCTGATTCGTCCGCCTTTAGGGCCAGTTTACCATCCCTAGGGCAAGAGAGTGCCCTGAACCTCTGTCCGCCCCTCCACCCTCTCCTTCTTTATGGATAAAATGGTGTAGAACAGTACACGCCTTCGCATTGTCAGTCGCAAAATACGTGGGGACATTTAAAGGTCGGTGAAAACTCCTCCATTTATTGGCAATTATGCCGAATGTACGATTTACAAATCGTCTTGCTCTACTTATGCGATAGCTATAAATACCCTTGTTGAGGTCAAGTTCTCGGCCGCCATGAGGCCGAAGTATATCGTTGTGCAAACGCTTCATCTCCTACGAATATGTAAGGCAATTCCCCGGAATATTTGGGAGTGGTCTGGGAGGAGATGCTTCAGTGCGTTCCTCTGTAACCTTTTCTTTAAAGACGTTTCTTTCATTTCACTTGAGCCACAGTCTTTACAATAACCAAAAACATCCACGAAAATAAAATTATAATTCGCGCCCGCCACTGCTATCAGGACTAACGAATAATGACTTCTGTAACTGGAAAAACATTCTAGTTTGATAATCCTGATATGTTCGCCATCAATGGCCCCTACACAGTTTGGAAAGTTTGCAATAATTTCAAGCTGACACGCATTAGTGATACAGTCATGTTCCTCCGAAATGGGCATATATGTGCTATAAAATAACAACCACATCTTCCTACAAATCTCACGTACAATTCTACTGATGGTTTTTATTCCCTGTCTGAAACTGGATTATTTAAAGTTTTTTTCTGTTGCAAGGTACATGAAATATAAGAAATGACATTGTTTTCATTCTATTTAGGTTTTCTTTTCTTTTCAGGAAAGACGGTAATAAAAAATGGACCAGTATCAGCGATAATTGAATGAAATGTCACAGAAAATTAAGTGAAACGAATAGGAACGGTTTTGGAGCAAACAAGAAGCGGAAATACACATTTTTCAAAGATGTTCAAATGTGTGTGAAATCTTATGGGACTTAACTGCGAAGGTCATCAGTCCCTAACCTTACACAATACTTAACCTAAAGTATCCTAAGGACAAACACACACACCAATGCCCGAGGGAGGACTCGAACCTCCGGCGGGACCAGCCGCACAGTCCATGACTGCAGCGCCTTAGACCACTTGGCTAATCCCGCGCGGCTACACATTTTTATGACCAACTATAATGTCTATTAAAAATAGCAGATAGATGAGAAAGCTCTTTAAATATGCCTGATAATAGTGGGAATGTAAACCTTGTTGACACCCAGATTGAAAAACGTTGTCACCAACATAAAGATAACCCGTAGAAAACAGGAGAGCTACCAATGAATTGGAATAGACAATGATGACCATCGCTGGTGCATCTATTGTGCAGGGTCAAAGTAGTTTCTTTTAACGGATTGCACCAACTGTGTCAAAATGTAATGATGAAGATATCGCAAATTTCCAATGCAAAGGCATAAAACATATTAAAAGAGTTATAACAACAAAACGGAAGTATGAATCAGCAGTCTTCCAAAGTTTCCTCATACTATGCGTCATCAGTCTTTCGACGGTACATCATCGTACCAATCACCACGGCCTAATCAACTTAACTATTCAGTGTACACTCCTGCTCAACACTCTCAGGTCACAACTGCATACAATGAACACATGTATTTGGAACTGTATACGAGTCCTGCTTCTACACTGTTTAAAGTTGCAGAAACTACTGATTTCTGAAGAAAAAAATACAGTGATATTTTATCTTAATATAAACAAAATAAGTTTAATTCTTGACTCTCAGCTTGGTCTAAAACAGTTTTTATGTGAGCTGTGGTGTTCATTTATGCGCAGAAAATAAATATTTCCCAATAAGCAAATTTCAATTTATTATGTATTGACCTCAGTGTCACTGCAAGCGTTTCAGGAGGAGAAATGCAGTTTCGCATGTTGGTGGCTTCATGTTGCAAATGATTTCGTAAAATTGGCAACAATATGTCAAACGTTTTTGACATTCTGAAAAAATTAACACGTCTCTGTCGCCTTCTCGTAATTTTTCATATAGTGTACTGAAGGCACCAAATTTAAATCGGTCTTCTAACACAGGTTGCTCCGAACACTTCATACGTCGACGTTATTTCTTTTTATAGAAATAATAGAGTGGCCACGTCTAAATCATCCATCTTACGGCTCCCCTGCTGAATTTCCGGCGCGCCTGCCATCTCCGTGGACGAGGCCGCCTGTGTTTTTGTTTTCCGGCCGAAATTCTTGTCATGGACGTGGCATAAAAAACTACTTGCCTTTATACTAATTTCCACCACTTTACATGTTGCTCAAACCAAAGCTGATGGATGTGTCGAGTTTGCTTTCTCCATTTACACTCTACAAGAGCTAGATGCTAATCTAAATACTGTAAAACGTAACTTACCTGTATCAGTGGTCACTTTCGTTCAGAGAGGTAGATTATGTTAACTGGATTTGTTGTCCATAGTTCACCGACATAAATAACTAGTTCAACAATTTTTCTGCTTAGTCCTCGATTATGTCGATGCAATGAAGATAGTGATTGAAATGTGACTGGATGGAAATAAAATTTATGGTGGTTGTTGAAAGATTTCAACCAACAGTTATTCGTACTGATGCAATGTGCCAGAATATGTTGTTTAGTTTGTTTTTCATACTGATGTTTCTTTCAATCCTAACCTTTCTTAAAAGTTTATTTCCTACTGTCCCTCCTACCCTCAAAAAATTGCTGCTCTGATACCTGTAACCAATGGTATTTTACCACTCACGACAGTACCTCCCCCTCCTTTAGATGTTATGCTGTTCTTACAGTCAGTTTACCTTCCTCTTTTCCGATGCACTGTTGAGCACCCATAACACCATATCCATCCATCCATACATCTTTTCCGATGAATTTCTACAGTTCTGTTGAGGCTGTATTAAGAACATCTTTACACCGTTACGACAATACATGATACGCAGAAATTATATGAGCTTTTATGCAGTGATGACAAATCTTCTCCAAAATCGTCAGTGATAATAAAGACGTATAGACAGATGCGTGTCATGCAATTCATGAAATATTAAATATGAATAAATATGGGTGACCAGGATCGCTTTGACCGGCAAAGGCAGTCCTACTGCTCTCAATAGTCTCTCAGATTCGACTACTAGATTGTAAATCTGCTTACAATAAATGATCTCTTATTGCAACAAGATACCTTCAGCGAAGTCTTCCATTTTGATAGTTACAATGGTCAAAGCAAATTCTTTGCGGCTAGTTAGCATTTTGCGTTCTCCCAGTATGCTTTCTGCCATTACTGATCGGTTGTTTTTTTTCGTGACACTGTCTACCGTAGCTTTGCATGCTGCTCGTGTGATACACGTATCATTGGTTGGCGCAGATGACTTTCGAGGTATTGAGCAACAACGACATTTAAAATTTCTGGAAAATTCCGAAGATACTGGAGCCACAAAAGGCAATAGAGTTCCAAGAACTTTAGTGACATAAAGTGTGCCTCACACAGCAAACACTTGCTCCAACGCTGATAAACTAATCTCATTGATAGATAGCCAACTCTTATCGCACGATTAACTGTTTCGCCACGGTATCTGACTTACCTCCGCAGGAGACTAAAGTTAAAATTTACTAAGCTATTCGTCGAAAGAAAAACTTAATTCATTTCTTTGTTGAATGTGTCAACTTTTTTATGCCATAGCACGTAATTTCGAAAAATTAAATGTCGATACAGCACGTACCAGTCTAGAGCTCCGTCTTGTAACTACATAATGAATCTTCTTGCGCTGTTCCCCGTTCGGCCATCCATATTGAAATTTTCGACGGCTTCCCTACGTTACTCTAGAGAAATGCGAGATGTTGTCACTGACCAGGACACGGCCGTCTTCTCTAATGACCCAGTCGCCGATGGGACGTAAAAACATTAATCGCTCTTCTTCCTAAAGCAGATTTTTCATACGCTACATAAGAAACTGTACATTTGCCGTAATTATCCTAACGCCGGTATCACAAGAGTGTTCGATATCATTTGCCAAAATCGCCGAAATCATCTGCTTACCAAATTTGTCTAACTTAACTTGCCCGCGAAAGTCAAAGGTCCTGAGTTCGAGTCTCGATCCGGCACACAGTTTTAATCTGCCAGGAAGTTTTATGATAATATTGTTTTCTGTGTATTTAATTCTTGTACGTAAATTTCAGAGAACTCTTCTTGTCGTGTGTAGCGGTATGCAGAAGAGGATTGGTCGCAATTCTCCGCCTGGTCAGAGTACGGCACAATAGAAATTGCTTTCATTGTAGATAATTAGTTGTATTGGCACGACCATTATAATGTTAGAGGTCAGACAGAGAAAATCAGTTCTCAAGTAAATTGTTGTGTGTTTACTACGTTTGAATTGAGACGATTTGAGTTACTGTGAAGCGATGTTTGGCGTGGTAATATTTTTCGATGATAAGTAAATCGACACGCCCCAAAATCATAAATCTAACAATACGTTTAGCAAAGATAGTTTAGGTTTGGGTTGAGGGACGCTGCTGCTAACATCACTTATCGAGAAAACGGCTAAAACCCTGAAGTCATCCGCAACACAGGCCAGTAGGTATTTGCTATCTGTCAACCCGACGTGTCGTGATTTATGACTTGTAGATACCACGGTTTGGGGAAGGAGTGTCTGCGAACGGACCGGCGGAAGGAATGGGCGTCACTTCTCGATTCTTGCGTGTATATGTGGTGCCTCTTCTAAGGGTGATCAAGTGCCTTTTTTCTTGTGTTTAAGATGATTTATTCAATTCGTTTCTGCAGGCGCAAGCAACCCAAGCAACGTATTCTTCTTGGGTGTCCCAGGACTGATCCAGTATCAACAAAAACAGACTCTGGTTTTCAACACAAAGAAATGTTCTAAATGCAGATGTGTTTAGTATGCATAGAAGGCTCAAACGTGTCTACTACGATATCAGTTCGATGATATTTATTGCTTATAGCAAAACAATTCGGATAATCTCTGTAGCAGCGTCTGTACTGTAAAGTACACTGCTGGCCTTTAAAATTACAAGGCCATGAAGGCAACACACGACAAACATCCTAATGGTATAAAGTATATTACATGCTTGGAAATGCGAATGATTAATATTTCAGGGCAACAGCATCAAGTAGGGAGTAACACCATCTACGTAGGGACCTCAGAAAGTAAGTTATACATGTCGTCCCATTGCTCAACAAGAGTGGCGCATTGTCATAAGAGAGTAAATTTTTCAGGTTTCCTACAGACCCAGTTTTGCTGCGGTACGAACAATAGGTGCAACAAAGCTTGCGATTGAAGTGGCGCGGCAACCGTAAATGTATTCCGAAGCTGA
Organism: Schistocerca americana; assembly: GCF_021461395.2. Taxonomy (NCBI): domain Eukaryota; kingdom Metazoa; phylum Arthropoda; class Insecta; order Orthoptera; family Acrididae; genus Schistocerca; species Schistocerca americana. The sequence goes on from NC_060125.1 coordinate 390,019,403, forward strand.
AGTAAGCGGGACAGTATGATTCTTGTGGGCAAAACCACTAAATTGAACACAGCTTCAAGGTGAAATTCTGGAATTATACACTGAGGTGACAAAAGTCGTGGGATACCTCATAGTATCATGTCGACCTCCTTTTGACCAGCGTAGTGCAGAAACTCGAAGTGGCATGGACTCAAGAGATCGTTGGAAGTACCCTATTGAAATATTGAGCCATGTTGCTCCGTAGCCGTCCGTAACTGTGAAAGTATTGTCGGTGAAGGATTTTGTGCAAAAACACCTCTCGATTATGTCCCATGTCGAGCTATCTGGGTGGTCAAATCATTCCCTCGAATTGTCCAGGATATTCTTCAAACCAGTTGCGACCAGTTGTGGGCCGGTGAAATGGTGCATTGTCATCCATAAAAATTCCATCGTTGTTGGGAAATAAGTAGCCGAACCCAACCATTTACAGTCAATGATCGGTTCAGTTGTACCAGAGGACCCAGTCCAGCTTGCACAGTGCGTTGTTGACAACTTGAGCCCATGGCTTCGTGAGGTCTGCACTACACTCGAATCCTACCATCAACTCTTACCAACTGAAATCGGGACTCATCTCACCAGGGGACGGTTTTCCAGTCGTCTAAGGTTCAATCGATACGGTCATGAACCCAGGGGAGACGCTGCAGCCGGTGTCATGCTGTTAGGCTCCCGTCGGTCGTCTGCTGCCACAGCCCATTAACACCGAATTTCGCCGCATTATGTCCTAACGGATCCCTTCATAGTACGTCCCGCATTGATTGCTGTGTTTATTTCACGCGCTGTTGCTTGTCTGTTAGCACTGACAACTCTACACGAACGCCACAGCTCTCGGCGTTAAGAGAAGGCCGACGGCCACTGTGTTGTCCGTGGTGAGATGCAATGCCTGAAATTAGGTATTGTCGGTAACTCTTGGCACTGTGGATCTCGGAATATTAAATTCCCTAATGATTTCCGAAATGGAATAACCCATGCGATAGCTCCAACTACTATTCCGCGTACAAAACCTGTTAATTCGCGTCGTCGAAAACAGTTGGACGTGAATCACTTGAGTACAAACGAAAGCTCCGCCAATGCACTGCCCTTTTATACCTTGTGTGCGCGATACTACCGCTTTAAGTATTGTGCCTATCGCTATCCAGTAAGTTTTGTCACCTCAGTGTATATGATATTGTGTCTTGTGAATCTGGGGTTGAAGAGGACTTGTCATCAATTTCCGAGCTCTACTCATAACACTACAAAGAAAGCGTACAGAATGAACTGCTACGTAGCGTAGCACAGCGGAGAGGCGACAGGCAAGCAAGATTCAATTAGCCTGTTTGGGTTGGGCAGAGCTTGGTTTGAATGGGAGTAAAGCAGCCTGCCTTTTCTGCTGATAACGTGTGGCAACAGGCGTGCCTGGCTACGAGGCAAGCATGGGTATGTTGAAAGTGGAGTATGTAAACTTTTAATTCAAACATATGCAGGATCTTGTTGGTCCCATACTAGTAGCGCCCGAGGGACAGAACATATTGTTCGACCGGCCGTGCCGTATCATACAGAGTGTTTCAAAAAGAATGGCTTGATTTTGGATGGTCATAATTATGAAACATGGGACGTGCCGGCAACGAAACGTGTGTTGTTTCAATGGGTGTAGCCTAGAGTTTCAGAAAATCGGGTTAGATGTCAGTCAATGAGTCTTCCCAGTTTGCAGCCAGTCAGAAGTAAAATGGTGTCCGCTCAGCGGAAGGCGTTTTGTGTGCTGCAGTTTCCGTAGGGTGAAACAGTGATTTCCGTATTGCCAGCTTTTCGTCGGTTTCTTGGCATTGATCCACCTGTACCCAAAAAGATTCTTCGTTGGTGTCGCCAATCTGTAGAGACAGGTTGCTTGTGCGAAGGTAAGAGTCCAGGTCGACTTTGCCCTTCTGATGACACGGTGGAAACGTTTGAGCAGAATCCACGAAAATACGCTTGTCGCGCAAGGAGAGAACTGGCAGTGCCTCATACGATTGTCTGGCGTATGCTGGGTCATTTCCTCTATGAAGCTCATAGACTACAATCAGTGCAAGCTCTTCTGGTTAGTGATAAAAGGAAACGGGTTGACTTCAGCAATGCTCTGCTGAAGGACATGGGAGACGATACGTTTTCACCACGGTTAATTTTCAGTGATGAAGCAACATTTCATGTTAGCGGTAAGGTAAACCGACATAACGTGCGCACGTGGGGCTCCAGAACACTCATGACATTACTGAGCACGGAAGAAACTCTCTTAAAGAGAGGGGTTTATGACCCCTTTCGTGTGAAAACACGTACGATCCCTACATTTTGAGGAAAACACAATGGCTGGAATGAGCGTTTGTTTTGAAATGCTGCAGAATTAACTTTTTCCGTAACTTCAGGAGGCCTCCGATGACTTCATTTTCCAACAGAGTGGAACTCCACCACACTAGCACAACAACGTACGTGGGTTTCTCAATGGTACTCTGCCTCAACGATGGATAGGGTGCACTGGAACCCGAGACACTGCCCTGCATTCTTGGCGTGCAAGATCGCCAGACATGACACCATGCGATTTTTTTCCTGTGGTGATATGTGAAGGAAATTCTGTTCGCCTCCCATTTACTTACCTCATGACGTAGAGGAAGTGAAGAACAGAATAAGAGCCGATTCATTGTGTAAATTTTATGACGAATTTAGCTGTGTCGGGATGCTGCTGGTGGACAGACAGATTATTTGCAACAGCATAGTTAATACATCAAGAGTTTGTGAGTATTTTGCAGGTCGTCTCATTTGTAGTACATTTTTCAATAAATATGGTGTTATTAAATCAAGTCGTTAATTTTGAAACGCCCTGTGCAGCCACGTCACGGTTCTTAGGAAATGGACTTGCCTGCAGCAAGACAAGACCCACTTGAACACCGTGACGACGCCAAAGACTGTCAGCACGCGACCATTGTTGTCTCTTTCCTGGACGCAGCAACAGAGAGAGAGGACGCTGATAGCGATGCGCCCAACTACCCGACACTGGACACTGAGGTAGAAACCCGTTGACGTTTTAGGGGTGTCCAGGTTCTGCGCGCAACAACGCTATGGAGGTGTCCCTTCGTGGAGGCTCCGAGAATAACGAACGATGCCAGATTGCATACGTCATCGTCATGCTAGTTCAGCAGCTAGCTTGGTGGAATGGGGCGCCACTGGGTATACACCACGATATTTATGAAGTGCTTATGCCGCTGGCTGTGCACAGTCTTCACGTCTCCACGACAGTATTCTTCAACAAGATATCACGAGACCAAATTTTGCCCATACTGTCGTAACCTACTTCGATACAGAGGGCGTTCGACTGTTTTCCTGGCCAGCACTTTCTCTCATCTATTGAAAGTATCTGGTGATGAGTTGCCGATAGACTGGCTCGTCTACACTCTCCAGTCACTACGTTTGATGAATTATAGATAAAACCGTACCGATGGAAATACCCGCATCTCTCATCAAGTTTCAGTTCAGCTCTGTGCCCAGTTAGGTTACAGCAATTGTTGCTGCCGGAGATGGCGTCTCTGTGTACTATATTTTCATGAATAATACCCCCAAGTTATCTACAAATTCAATCAAGTATTGTTCCTGCCATACCTAATGACCACGTAAGTGGAAATTCGTTACTTCCTATTCTTCCTGATGTTGCAGTTTTAGTGGTCAGCGATGCAGGTTGACCTTGTCAGTCATTACTGGGAACATCGATCGTTCGTCATGTTCCGCTACCACCGTCAATAAACAGTTTTGAAGTGCGCTGCTCATCGCTCTAAAATGTTCTATCGATCGACCACTTTGACTTCAATTAGCAGAAAGAAACAAAATGATGTGTTCCGTTCACACAGTACACCATAATAAAAAAAACTCGACTATAACTCTTTTTCTTTATTGATACTACATACATATTTCTAAAACGAAATGGAAAATAGCTTTCGAAACACGGAAGAAATGGTGCTTGATGATCCTTAGTAGAACCTGTTTGGCGTAGCTTCTGTTCTCATGTATGCCATGTCGATTAGCGCCATGCCCCGGCTTTCGTTCAGATGGTTCGTTAACAATACAACACTTCCGTAGGTTCTTGGTAGAACAACTTTATAATAAATGAAAAGCGATAGTCTGCTTCTGTTCTACAATATTACTTTTGTTGTGTTAACCAGTTTTCGGCTTACAAGGCCATCTTCAGATATTTACTGACTATTGTCGCCAAAGAAGTTACAACGTTTGTAACCGACACTGGGAAAGAACTTAAACATCTAGACTGAAGTAGAAACGTACAGTAAATAACATCTTTGACAGTGTGGTGGTATTGCAGTGTAAAAAGTAAAACGCTGAACCGTAAATCAATGTAAAGGGAGTAAACATGAAACAAAAATAACATAAAACTGGAACAGCAAGCTACAAAACAGTTTATATTAAAAAACGAAATCAATAAAATAAACTCAGTACTAGCCAAGTCTACTTCAGGAGGTATAAAAAGTAGGAACGATGCACAAACCAATTTTAAGAAAGAATTATCAGTGAAATTACAGAATATATGAGGAACATAACCAATATACATAAGCTAAACAAAAATGAATAAATGAATAAATTCAGTACCACCACACTCTCAAAGACGGCATTTGCTGTATGTTCCCTCACACTCCTCCATTTTTCTGCATTTATTCATTTCTGTTTGACTTATGCATATTGCTTATGTTCGTCATATATGACGATGCGGTCTGATACGCTGAAGAATTTTATTGTAGGATATATTCTGTAGTTACGTTGATAATTCTTTCTTTAAATTGTTTTCTGTATCACTCTCCATTTTTATACCTCCTGAAGTAGCCTTGTCAAGCATTAAGTTTATTTTATTTTATTTTTTTACTTTCATTTCGTTGATGTAAACTGTTTGTAGCTTGCTGTTCCAGTTTTCTGCTAATGTTTCTTCCTGTTTACTCCGTTTATATTTATTTACCGTTCAAATTTTTACTTTTTACATTGCATTACCACCACACTGTCAACGGTGTTATTTACTGTACGTTTCTGCTTCAATCTAGGCGCGTAACTTCTTTTCCAATGTCGTTTACAAAAATTGTAACTTCTTTGGCGACAATAGTAAATGTCTGAAGGTGGCCTTGTAAGCCGAAAAGTAATACTGTAGAACAAAAGCAAACTAGCGCTTTTCATTTATTAGTACTACAACACTTCTTTCACAAAGCACTGACTATTCGCTCCTGTAGGGAGCTTATGCGGGTAGTCTCTCCCTGATAGCCCAGATTCTTGTATTTTGTGAAGAAGAATATGTCTAACTTTTCGTGTACATCGACTATCCACATCACTTTCGACCCTGCCAGTCCCTGGCTTTGATTGTTTGGAGGAATGATATCCCTTAATAAGTTTGTGATGAGAATCGCTCATGACTGCAAATGCAATCTTGCGTTTGTATTTGGTTTTAGTATTACTGCGCCTGCTCAGTGATGCTGATAGTGTCGAACTGACGCAGAACAGATAGCCTATTATGACAGGCGTAATGCACTTTGTGGCGCAGTTACGACCGTACAGAAAACATCTGGTAGTCAATCATGTGATGTGTTTGCGGGAAGACTGTGTTGGCGGAAAGTCTGTTAGATGCAGAGAAAAAACAACTGGTACATTGAAGTGGACACACATTGTGCTACCACTTATCACATCTGTACCTATGCCTCTAACACCGCGTATGTAAAGAAAGGTCCACTGTATCCAACATACAAATTTTACCTGCATTTATGATATGTTTATACCTATGAATTAGTTAAATAATTATTTTTTAAACTTCTTGACATTAAACCTGTGTTCTAGGCGGGACTCTAACCAAGATTTTGCATTATGATTTCCTTTTTGTATCAAACTGATACGTGTATAGGATTTGCGAGAGTGAGTGGGAGTTGAATAAACAACTACGTTGTTCCATGAGTTACTTGAAGAAAACAGGTAAATATCGAAGTAAAGAAGAAGAATATGACTGAAACTTCCACTCTACAGCGGAATGTGAGATTTTTTGAAACTTTCTGATACACCAAAACTGTTACTCATGCGCAGTACTGGCAGAGAGGTACTCGTATCATTAGTATAATAAAACAAAGTTCTAAAAAGCTTATTTCGATAGTTAATTTTCATAATATTAATAAAGAAAGACATCCAACAAGACATAGCCAAAAATATGATAATGGGATTCACACAATTTCTGTTTTAACAAAGTACTTGACGCCACGCAATATACTGTTGATATGTTTCCGTTCATGATCCGTCGACTTGCAAACGTCTGAAGATGACGGCGTGGCCGATACATGACAAAGATCCGGCTGTTGAGGAAACGGATCATATTTAAGATTTTCGGACAGAAATTTTTCACATGGCTATAAGTACTGCCAGAAGGGGAGCTGTGTGGGAAGGGATTGAAGGGGGTGGGGGAGGGTCGCGAGTCGTGTCTGGATAGCTCAGTCGGTAAATCACTACCGTGCGAATGCCAAAGGTTTGAGTTTCGAATCCAGTTTTCAGGTTTGAATCCCAGTCCGGCCCACAACTTTGATCTGCCAGAAGGTTTCAAAGTAGCGGACCTTAAGCTGCAGAGTGCAAGTTCCTTCTAGCCGTCAGAATGTTAGAGATTCCGCAAATGATCGTTAATAACACTATCTTCACTTGGTTCGATTCTACTTACGTTTACTTCCACCTATCGAACCAGGTCTGGAGCGCCATTTGTCTACTACTACACCCTGAGATGTATACCGGTTACAAGATGGGCCTATGTGTTTGAGAGAAAAGGATGTTCAGCCTTAAAAAATGTACTTATATTTTTCGCAGCAGGTTATGGTGTACGGTGGAGGGTACTTTACATACCATAGTCACTTCCTTCTTTTCTTCTCTCAGTCGCGATGGTTGGTAAGCCTGCGGTTGAACTCGAAATCTCCTAATTTTACATTTATAGTCTTTTCACCAGACAGAGAAATACTCAGGAGGAAGCAATATGGAGTTCAAAAGCAAAAAGTATCCCATATTTTGAGAGGCGGTAGTGTGGACCCAAACAAGGAAAAAATGCACGGTGAACTTGAGCTCTAGATACACTACTGGCCATTAAAATTGCTACACCAAGAAGAAATGCAGATGATAAACGGGTATTCATTGGAAATATTTATTATACTAGAACTGACACGTGATTACATTTTCACGCAATTTGGGTGCATAGATCCTGAGAAATCAGTACCCAGAACAACCACCTCTGGCCGTAATAACGGCCTTGATACGCCTGGGCATTGAGTCAAACAGAGCTTGGATGGCGTGTACAGGTACAGCTGCCCATGCAGCTTCAACACGATACCACAGTTCATCAAGAGTAGTAACTGGCGTATTGTGACGAGCCAGTTGCGCGACCACCATTGACCAGACGTTTTTAGTTGGTGAGAGATCTGGAGAATGTGCTGGCCAGGGCAGAAGTCGAACATTTTCTGTATCCAGAAAGGCCCGTACGGGACCTGCAACATGCGGTCGTGCATTATCCTGCTGAAATGTAGGGTTTCGCAGGGATCGAATGAAGGGTAGAGCCACGGGTCGTAACATATCTGAAATGTAACGTCCACTGTTCAAAGTGCCGTCAATGCGAACAAGAGGTGACCGAGACGTGTAACCAATGGCACCACATACCATCACGCGGGGTGATGCGCCAGTATGGCGATGACGAATACACGTTTCCAATGTCTATTCACCGCAATGTCACCAAACACGGATGCGACCATCATGATGCTGTAAACAGAAGCTGGAGTCATCCGAAAAAGTGACGTTTTGCCATTCGTGCATCCAGGTTCGTCGTTGAGTACACAATCGCAGGCGCTCCTGTCTCTGATGCAGCGTCATGGGTAACCGCAGCCATGGTCTCCGAGCTGATAGTCCATGCTGCTGTAAACGTCGTCGAACTGTTCGTGCAGATGGTTGTCGTCTTGCAAACGTACCCATCTGTTGACTCAGGGATCGAGACGTGGCTGCACGATCCGTTACAGCCATGCGGATAGGATGCCTGTCTTCTCGACTGCTAGTGATACGACGCCGTTGGGATCCAGCACGGCGTTCCGTATTTCCCTCCTGAACCCACCGATTCCATATTCTGCTAATAGTCATTGGATCTCCACCAACGCGAGCAGCAATGTCTTGATACGATAAACCGCAATCGTGATAGGCTACAATACGGCCTTTATCAAAGTCGGAAACGTGATGGTACGCATTTCTCCTCCTTACACGAGACATCACAACAACGTTTCACCAGGCAATGCCGGTCAACAGCTGTTTGTGTATGAGAAATCGGTTGGAAACTTTCCTCATGCCAGCACGTTGTGGACGTCGCCACCGGCGCCAACATTGTGTGAATGCTCTGTAAAGCTAATCATTTACATATCAAAGCATCTTCTTCCTGTCGGTTAAATTTGCGTCTGTAGCACGTCATCTTCATGGTGTAGCAATTTTAATGGCCAGTAGCGTATATGAGAGTACTGCTGTTGTGAACCACATCTGTTCTACTGCAAGCTCTTTGCTATTACGAACGACCTACAGTACGCAGTAAACAAATTTGAACACATCATCCTGTTACTGTGAAGCAGCAGAACTGCTATTACATAATGACTTATGAGTCATCGCTAAGGGAGGTGCCCGATATGGTGTCGATTCATAACAAGGCGTGCTTCTGCTGACGCCTTAGGGGATCACATACTCTCTAAAAAATTCCAGTTTGGTCACGGATGCGCTGGCAGGCACTTTTGACGTTTTCCTGTTGTGTTTATACGTGATGAACGGGACTTGCATACATCAAGTATGCCCACTCCATTCCTCATTAAAAGTCTATGTGAGGTACTCTGGGACGTTTAGGGGAAAATGGGATGGTGCTCTATCACACATATACCATATCTCCGGTGTTTTTTGGAATGGTACCTACACTAACAGGACGTGCTGTATCCAAGAAGGATATGAGGGAAATGTGTCCTCATTTGTTTACTGCGTTCTGTGGGTCGCTCGTAATGGAATAGAGCTTGCAGTACAAGAAATGTTCCTTGGTATGAGTATAGGGCTTTGTCACCAGTATTTCAAAGGCAAGTGTACCTCTAATGTATCGGATTCTATGTAATGATCTTATACCTGACTGTGTGGCTTTACCATTACCTTGTCTGATGTTTGTGGCAGTATTTGATATCAGCCTGTGTGGTTTTATTCACGTCGAACTTTCGTATCTTGCGATAGTGTACGTAGCTGTCTTTTATTTCCGACTTTATGTAATGATTTGGATTTGAGTACGTGGTTTGCCACTATTTAATTCTGATTTTATGTAATCGTTTTATGCCTGAATGCGTAGTTTTTAATAAAGTGTGTTTCTTATCTTTCTTTTTAATAATGTTGGAGTTCCTTATCTTGCTATGTCGTACTAGGTTATCTGAAAATATCTGTGGGCCTATTTGTTGGTGTTTTGAAAATTTGAATTAATAGTGCCGTCGAAGCGTTCAAAGCTTGTGTCATCGGATTGCCGAGTTTGGCGCTGGATGATGACGTGTAGACGACTATTGCTTCCGTTACAAACTGTAAATTAAATACCTTCTTGTAAATATTTCTGTTTGTATTTGAAGTATATATTTGTAATGCTTGTTGCTGCTTGTGTTGTTAATAATTTTATAAAAAACTGAAAAAAACCAGGGAAAAAACAAAGAATGTAAAATAAAGTTGCTGGTAGATGCACAGTCACGATTAGCCCCCCGTATCCTAGTCTTCCTAATACTTCCCACACTGCGATGTCTCAACTAGGTGAATGCTCAGTTGTGCACTATTTTATAATGATCTGTGTCACTAAAATGGCTATGAAGCTTTCGTAATGGATGGTATTGCATATCTTGTGGTATGTACCAATTATCATCAGTTATCTTTGTACTGTGGCACTGTTTTGTAATGCACTGAGTACGTAGTGCTTGTTTTATAAGATGGGCTTACGGCTTGAAACTAATCATCAACAATAAAAATTAACAATGCGACATTTCTGTCTCGTTTTGGCCGACACTACCATCACTCAAAATATGGAATATTTTACTTTTAACGCCCCATATATTCCAGACTGAAGCACACTCCGCTGCAGAATGAAAGAGCCTATCTAGGCTGTGGCTAATCTATCTCCCAGAAATATCCGCTCTTCTAGGAGTGCCAGTATCGGAAGATTTGCAGGAGAACGTCTTTGAGGTCTCGGAAGCAGGAGATGAAGTACTGGCGGAAATAAAGCGGCGAGGATGGGTTGAGAATCATGCCTCGATTTCAGTCGGTGGAGCATCTGACAGCGGAAAGTAACGGTGCTGGGTTCGAGTCCCGGACTGGACCACAGTTTTAATCTCCGGAGCAAGAACACTCCGGTTGTTTTGTCTGCAGATAAGCGAGTGCTGCGGCCCTGCCGACGAGTATTACTTACTGAAGTTGGTGTCGTAGGCGTACTTCCCCGACGCAGTGGCCGACGGCACTTTCCTGCCCTTCCCGCGTGAGCTGGACGCCGGAGCCAGCGGCGCAACGGGCCGGATCAGCTCGACGTCTTCAGGCGTCTCTTCTGGGGGCGACGGCTGCTTGTTTTCGGTAACAGTGGCCGAGGGCGAAACTTGTGGGGGCGGAGTGGGCGGCGGCGGTCCCTGAGGCGGCGCGCCCTGTGGCGCCGGTGGGGGTGGAGGCGGGGGCGGATGCGGGATTCCGCCGTCCAGAAGCTCCACCTGGCTGTCCGGCAGCTCCTCCGCCTCCACTCCGACCTCCGCCGCCGCCCCCGGCCCCGCCCCTTCCGTCTGCTGGTCCGCCGCCGCCCACACCAGGGGCAGCAGCAGCAGGGCCAGCGCGCAGGTCCTCTGAAGGCTCCGTCTCATCGCGGTCGCGTTCTCCACGGTAATGAGCGCAGCCGGGCCGCGCCCGTCCGCCGCAGGTGCCAGAAGTGGGGATGGCCGGCCTTTATCTGTCGGCCAACGATTCTGAGCGTCTGCGTCTCGCAGACAACGCTGTCCGCCGTATCGACGTCGCCCGGGAAGCAACCGAAGTAAATTAGCTACAGTGCAGGCCATACTGCAATGAATGCGCTCCACCATCTCGTAATTAATCACAATCAGAAAATGTCACATTGTACGGAGTGTTTCAAAACAAGGCAAAGCTTAGTCGGGAGTCGTTTTGCATACACGCAGAGCATTTAATAAGATAATATGTCAAACTGCAGGTAAAATCTCCGAAGAACAATACATAGAAAAATATAAGGGCAGACATATGAGGTGCAATCAAAAAGTTTTAATGATTTCCTGGAAAAATGAAGTTACGTCATTAATTTTTTATTTCTTTGCCGACGTACACTGACTCAGCACCAACAAAATGCTGTGCGACGTGAATGAAAGTTGTCAGTCGTCTTTTTATATGTGAAAGATGATGTTTATTCAAATTTCGCACCAGTCGCATACGCGTGGCGCTAGTAGCGCCACAATGAGCATGTAAATGTTTGCTTTAAATAAGCGCTGTTACAGTCGTGAGCGGTAGTTACTTTTGAGATTGTAAATGGTGAGCTGAAATTATTTAAGAATGCCTCTAAGGCGACAAGGACGCCATTTTGAACACCTCGCCGAGTTTAAATGACGTCGTATAATTAGGCTACGGGAAGCTGGATGTTACTTCTGCGATATTGCAGAAAGACTTGGCGGGAATATAGCCACTGTACGTGACTGCTGGCGTCAGTGATTGCGAAAATATGCAGTCGCAAGAGGTCTAGGCTCCAGATGGCCACATGAGGCTACCGAGATGGAAGGCCATCGTTTTGGACGTTTGGCTCTGGCGCATCGTACTGCAGCTGCAGTAGGAGTTTGAGCAGTAGTTGACACCACAGTGACACAACGAACTGTCAACAAATCGGTTACTTCAACGACAGCCCTTCAGCGTGCATTCCACTGAGCACAAACACAACCATTTGCTACTTCAATGGTGTCAATCGAGAGCTCACTGGAGGGCAGAGCGGACGTCTGTTGTGCTTTCTGATGAAAGCTGGTTTTGCTTCGGAGCCAGTGATGGTCGTCTGTTGATTAGGAGGAGGCCACCAGTCTGCGTGCTAGACACACTGGTGTTACGGTTTGGAGTGCGCTTTCGTATGATAGCGGGAGTACTCTCGAGGTTATCCCACGCACCCTGACTGCAAATCTGTACGTCAGTTTGGTGATTCGAACTGTTGTGCTGCCATTCATGAACAGCAATCCCGATGATGTTTTCCAACAGGATAACGCTCGCCCACATACCGCTGTTGTAACACAGAATGCACTACAGAATGCTGTCGAGCTGCCTTGGACCGCTGGATCATCAGATCTGTCTCCAATCGAGCACGTATCGGACTTCAACTGACGTCAGCACTATCGTCATCCACAAGCAGCATTAACCGCCTCTATATTGACGGAATAGGAGAAAGAGGCTTGGAATTCCATCCCACAAACTGACATCCAGCGTCTGTGAAAGACAATGTAAGCGTGTTCGCATGCGCGCATTCAGCATTCTGAGGGTTACACTGGTTATTAATGTACCAGCAGCGCATTCACAATGGCTTATCTCGCGCCTACATTAACCTTGCACTGTTAACGATTTAAATATATGACCTAGACAAGTGTATTCCAAAAATCTGGCTAACTACACTGATAATTTTTTGGTGATGCAATTTTTCTCCGTCAGTGTGTATCTGATATCATCATCATCATCATCAACATCATCATTTTCCTTCCTTGCATTATGCTATTGCCTGCTCCGAATTCACAAACAAAATCATTCCCATGCTTTCCGAGGTCTTCCGATATCTCTTTTCTCTTTCAACATGTTGCTCAGTATCTTCTGGAGAATCTTATTACCTGGTATTCAGACGAGGTGTTGTCTTCAATTTTCACGGTACTTTTGAGTTTTTTACACTGATAAATTAAACGCAAACACCACTCACGGTGTATGCCTTAGGCTTGTTCGGACTGTCCGACTGGGGCCTACAACTTAATACGAGGAGCGATCAATGATCGTGGGACATGTGATGAGCATGTTTCCAGTCTCTCCAGACGTTACTGCCATTAGATGAATCCAGATGGTGCCGCCGCTGATTCTTTATTCAAGCTGCTCTTCATTTGCCCCCACGACGGTTAGCTGACCCCGTTCCAGACTTCCCCACCTCAGAAAGATCCGAGGATGTGCCGAAGACAGCGATGCTAACAATTTGAGCACTCAAGAGAGCAGAATGTACACGCTGAAAATAATTAATTCTACTCCAGTATCTTGATTTCTTATCATGTCTCTTCTTGTACAGATCTTACCTTCATCCTTCATAGGAACCTCGACTTTGTAGTTTGTAATGTTTTTCATGTTTTTTCGATAACCTACTTGTTTGCTAATGGTACCAAAGACGGTTTGGAATCTCTGTACTTTGTTTTCAGTATTAGAAACATAAACAAAACTTAGAAGGGCTTAATGAAAAGTAATGCCTTCGAATTTCCTAGTGGAAACTTTTAAAGCTTTTTCAGTAACATAAACATGATTAACACTCTGCATATTTGTTATTCATGTCTAAATATTTGTTTTTCAGTATAGCCTAGTTACCCTGGTGACGAACACATTTCTCCCAACGAGACAATTTTTGTTGATAACGTCACTGTAGATTGTTTGGCATCATAAATGAAGCCAACCTCAGCTCTGCTTGAACTGCTTCATCAATATCAAAGTGAGTCCTGGAAGGTGCTCTTTAAATTCTGGTAACAGATGAAGATCGGATGGGGCCCAGTTGTGACTGAACCCAGGACATCGGGTAGTTGCAGACGTTGCAGCGATTGTCGTGATGACGGAAAGCCTATTCCATGTAAGGACGAACTCTTCGAATGTGAGTTTTGAGAAACTGTCACAGCATGCTGTTTCTCACGCACCAAAATGTTACGTTACACACCGCCATGTTATATGCTACAATTAGGAGGGCTGTAGTGGCAGAGGGCTGCAACTTGCCTCAGCGAAGTATAAAAGTCAACAGAACTATATGCAGATATGTGAAACCTCAACCGATATTGAGATCAGAATAAAAAATTCATAGCCATTACTTTTCACCACGCCTTCATATATCAGAACCTAAGAGAGAGAGTAGAAAACTTGTTCAAAAAGTAAATTATTTAAAACACTATTTCCTTCGAAATTATTTTAATTTTATTACTAGAAACTTTTAAATGATGTTCCTTGCATATTTCATTCACCTGGTATACTGATCCTTAGACATCTTTATTTTTTTGAATAACAACAATATTAACTACAAACACAGGCACATTCAGCTACTCATCATTCGCTGAAGAAGAACAGGAACCTTGGACTTCAAGGAAGAATCAGGGGACTTAACATGTACACTATTTACTAGGTACCTAGAGAGCATAGCCTCAATAACTAAATTCTCTTGATTTACCTTACTAATCCTCTTTTTGTGGAGTAAAAAGTATTATTTTTGTAAAAGTAGTTTTATGCAGTATTTTCATATTTACGAGGTATTTCAGTTCAGTATTGTTTTACGTAACTTGGCTGCAGTACAATAATGTTACAAATGGTTATTTCAAGCGTTTTGTTATGAAGTCATCCATTTTTATCCATGTTTATCTCAAATGGGGCAATGCCCCACCCTGCACAATCTTGCCCCACTTTGTGAGGTAAAAACCCGGAATTATTGTTTTAATTAAATAGTAAATTTCTCTATAATTAATAATCACGCGGAGGTGGAATATGGATAAGTTATAGGTAACAACGCATCCTATGATTTCAATTTTAATTCAGGGGAAAACTTACCCCTCACTGACCACAATTTTAGAAAAACTGTAAATTGTAGGGCTTTATCCCCACCTACCCTAGATACAGACTTCGTTAGCCGCCTGGTTCTCGTTTGCGAGTGCTGTGTGCATCAATATCAGCCCCCAGACAAAGGAGCAAAGTAACGATGGAAAAATGTGGACTGACCACTGCCAAAAAATGCGAAGATCATACTATCATCGAACAAGGTGATGCTGGGAGTTTTTTAGGACTGCCATGCTGTGGTGCTAACAGATTATGCCCATAAAGGACAAATCGGAACAAAAGCTTGCTGCAGAAATCTCCTGATGAGGTTACATGAGGCGTCCCGGGAAGCTGTCTAGGTAGTGATGGGAACAACAGAATGAAAACAACCGATTCATTTGCTTTCTGGAATACAGTCGACTAATTCGATTATAGTTTTACGTACAGGTTGGATTATAATTCGTTCATTTCTCTCGAGTGAAACCAGTCAGTGGAAACACGCGAATGGAAACAATTCATACAGTCCATTGTAGTTTTGCATATTGACTGAATTATTAATTCTCTTATTTCAAGTGCAACCAGACTGTAATCTCTCTGTCGTCTCTGCTGGCCGGTTGGATTGTGGTTTTAGGCAGTTTCACGACACTCCATTCCACTTATTTGCAATATGTCACATTACAATACTTGTAATTATCGTGTAAGTGAAAACTGGATTTTTTAACCATTTCAAGAAAATGCACGAATGAAGAGAAATACATTTTTCGCGCGAAAAGTTCTTCCGTCATGTGTGAATATACACTTAAGGAACGAGTGATTAAGCCATCAAATAGTTAAAAAATTGTATTCTATATGCTTTATGTTCATGACAATTTGGTATTAAAATGTAAATGTCGTGTGACTAGGGCCTCCCGTCGGATAGACCGTTAGTCGGGTGTAAGTCTTTCGATTTGACACCATGTCGGCGACTTGCGCGTCGATGGAAATGTAATGATGATGATTAGGACAACACAGCACCCAGTCCCTGAGCGGAGAAAATTTCCGACCCAGCCGGGAATCGAACCCGGGCACTTAGAATTCACATACGGTCGCGCTGATCGCGTAGCTACCGGGGTCGGACAATTTGGTATTGACCAAAAGAGAATTGTCAGTGATGGTTGCCAACCGGCAGGAAGAGAGAGAGGATTCCATAAATTTAAATTTAAAAAATTAAATGTTCATTTATGTAAAAAGAAACTGAACTCCGTAATCTGGCTCTGAAGCCTATTCGATGTCGACCAGCCGCCGTGTCATCCTCTGCCATGTGGCATCACACAGGTGCGGCATGGATGGGCATATGGTCAGCACACCCCTCTCTGGGACGGTGTCGACTCTTCAGACGTTGGAATCGGCACTTCTCATTGAAGCAGCTCCTCAGCTGGCATCTAGAGGCTGAAAGGAACCCTTTTCAGTTCTCCCACCAACGAAAAATCTCTGGAAGTATCACGAATTGAACGTGAGTTTTTCTCATTAGAGTCAGATGTGGTAACCACTCGGTTATGGAAGCGAACTTCACTTTTTTAAACATAAGTTTACCATGTAACACCAGTTACTAAATTTTAAAACCAATCAAAAATTGATATTGATTGCCGGAAGTACGAAACGTTTGTATTCATGCAGCCAAGTGTTATAGGGCCTTTACTGTTTACAATGTACCGGGTGATCAAAAAGTCAGTATAAATTTGAAAACTGAATAAATCACGGAATAATGTAGATAGAGAGGTACAAATTGACACACATGCTTGGAATGACATGGGGTTTTATTAGAACCAAAAAAATACAAACGTTCAAAAAATGTCCGACAGATGGTGTTTCATCTGATCAGAATACCAATAATTAGCATAACAAAGTAAGACAAAGCAAATATGATGTTATTTACAGGAAATGCTCAATATGTCCACCATCATTCCTCAACAGTAGCTGTAATCGAGGAATAATGTTGTGAACAGCACTGTAAAGCATGCCCGGAGTTATGGTGAGGCATTGGCGTCGGATGTTGTCTTTCAGCATCCCTAGAGATGTCGGTCGATCACGATACACTTGCGACTTCAGGTAACCCCAAAGCCAATAATCGCACGGACTGAGGTCTGGGGACCTGGGAGGCCAAGCATGAGGAAAGTGGCGGCTGAGCACACGATCATCAACCAAACGACGCGCGCAAGAGATCTTTCACGCGTCTAGCAATATGTGGTGGAGCCCCATCCTGCATAAACGTCGTACGTTCCAGCAGGTGTTTATCAGCCAGGCTGGGGATGATGCGATTCTGTAACATATCGGCGTACCTCTCACCCGTCACGGTAGCAGTTTTGCTGTCCAGCGCCATCTGTTGAACATTTTGTGAACTTTTTTTTTTGTTCTAATAAAACCCCATATCATTCCAAGTATGTGTGTCAATTTTTACCTCTCTATCTACATTATTCCATGGTTTATTAAGTTTTCAAACTTATACTGACTTTTTGATCACCCTGTACATAAATGATCTAGTAGAAAGAGCCGAAAGACCTTTTAAGCTGTTCGCAGATGATGCGGCTGTCTACAGCGAAGTAGCAACGCCAGACGATAGTATCGATTTGTAGAATGACCTGCAAAGGAGCGATGAATGGTACGGACTCTGACAGTTGACCTTGAATGTGAATAAATGTAACACACTGCTCATACATGGGTAAAGAAACCTATTACTATACAACTACACTATTGACATCAAACAGCTGGAAACAGTAGCTACCGCAAAATATCTAGGAGTAACAATCCAGAGCGACTTTAAGTGGAATGGCTAAATAAACCGAATAGTGGGGAAAGCAAATCCCAGACTGAGATACATGGGAAGAATCTTAAGGAAACGTAACACATCCTCGTAGGAAATGGGTTACAAGGCGCTTCTTCGACCGATACTAGAGTGCTGTTCATCACTAAGAAACCCTTAACGGGTAGGACTGATAGAAGAGATAGAGAAATTTCAGTGGCTGACATTACGGAGAGGTTTACTACTGAAATTTGGAGAGAACACTCTCCGAGAAGAGGCGGATGGCATACTACTTCCTCCCACAAAAATTTCATGAAATGATTACGACGAGATAATGCGACAAATCAGAGCAAATACAGAGACTCACCGACAGTCATTCCTCCCACGCGCCAATCGCGAGTGGAACAGGGAAGCGAAGATCAGTTACTGGTAGGCAAAAGTACCATCCGCTACGCATTCTAAGGTGACTTGTGAAGTATAATGCAGATGAAGGTGTAAGCAAATAAACAAAGTTAAAAGTATTTAATTTTTAGAAACATCCTTTTTATTTACCTCTCCTAGAAATAAGACGCGTAGTTTATCTCCAAAAAAGTTGGCAATTTTAGTCATAACTCATGCATAACGGATATTTCTGAAAATATGTATGTGAAAACACTACTGCCTGGAGACTGAGTGAAAACGTTTTTATATCTGACGTAACCATCAGAGACTTGTGTCAGTTGTTTATCTCATATTAATTGAAAATACTAACATCCGGAGAGTCAATAAAGAACATTCATATAGCTGACGTGCCTTCATTGACGAGGTGCATTCGATAGTTGCATTCGAGTGAACGAAACAGAATCGACTGGCCAGTCGCTCGTTAAAACCAGTCTCTTGTCTTAATCACTAGTCTAAGTAGACAGTCTTGTTCCACATAACGCTCCACCTCATTCTCAAGAGGTAACCATAACGCTTGTCGCTTCTTTGCGCTTTCAGATTTCGTTCCCGTCACGCCCACCCCTTCCCATCTCCCCCAACATTTTCTCTTGATATGGCACGCAGTGACTACTTCATCTTGCTCGACCGAAGAAACCACTGTGCGACAGGTATTTCCAGATGACGAGACGGGCAAGTTTCAAGATGGAACGTTTCCTGGACAACCAAAATGAAGACGTCTACAAGCAGTACCTTCACCAAGTCATCAGTCGTTGGGAAAAATATGTCTCATTAAGAGGGTGAATATAGGGAGATGGATGAACATCAGCACCGAGATTCGAGGTTGCAACTTGATCTTTCTCTACATCGGATAATTAAATCTTAATGATTGCCTTCGTGCGTTGCAGTCTCTAAGTAATCCCAATCTTAAAAATGTCAGATCGTTTATTGTATTGGATGTCGTCGGTTTTACAAGAGAAGGAAAATCTCAATTACGTACCATTTTGTATACAATAAGGTCTAAATGTTTAACAGGGGATATCTGAAGCAGCCGCCGGCCGGTGTGGCCGAGCGGTTCTAGGCGCTACAATTTGGAACGGCGCGACCGTAACGGTCGCTGGTTCGAATCCTGCCTCGGCCATGGATGTGTGCGATGTCCTTAGGATAGTTAGTTTTAAGTAGTTCTAAGTTCTAGGGGACTGATGACCTCAGAAGTTAAGTCTCATAGTGCTCAGAGCCATTTGAACCATTTTTTTATGAAACAGCCGATAAAATTTTCGATAAGTAATAAACTGGAACGTACAGTGTGTTCAGAAATTCCGATTACAGCTATCTAGGTCTTGCATAGGGGGCTAACTCCACAATAAAAGTCCGCAGCTCGTGGTCTCGCGGTCGCGTTCTCGCTTCCCGAGCACGGGGTCCCGGGTTCGATACCCGGCGGGGTCAGGGATTTTCACCTGCCTCGAGATGACTGGGTGTTTGTGTTGTCCTCATAGTTTCATCATCATTCATGAAAGTGGCTGAGTAAAGGTTGGGAATTTGTACGGGCGCTGATAACCGCGCAGTTGAGCGCCCCACAAAGCAATCATCATCATCATCATCCTCAATAAAACACGGTGTTTTAAAAGAGGGCCACATATTCCTACAAGAGGAAGTATTGTGAAAACTAGAATCAACATGCTTGTAATGATATGTTCGGAAACTAACACCTGTTGAGACATAGACCAATCTGTCCTCTCATCCCCATTTGTCTGTTATGTAAAAGTGCTGCATGTGATTCACACGCATCCAGACATATCCTTCAGCACTCTTTCGTGGTGAATCACGCACTCTTTCTGATATACACTATGTATACACTAAGTATACGGACATCTGGCTGAAAATGACTTACAAGTTCGTGGCGTCCTCCGTCGGTAATGCATGATTTCGACATGGTTTTGGCCCACCCTTAGTCTTGACGACAGCTTCCATACTCGCGGGCATACATTCAATCAGGTGCTGGAAGGTTTCTTGGGGAATGGGAATCCATTCTTCACGGAGTGCTGAATTTAGAAGAGGTATCGATGTCGGTTGGTGAGGCCTGGCACGATGACGGCGTTCCAAAACATCCCAAAGGTGTTCTATAGGATTCAGGTCAGGACTCTGTGCAGGCAAGTCCATTACAGGGATTTTATTGTCATGTAACCACCCCGCCACAGGCCGTGCATTATGAACTGGTGCTCGATAGTGTTGAAAGAAGCAGTCGCCATCCCTAAATTTCTCTTCAACAGTGGAAAACAAGGTGTTTAAAAATCAATGTAGGCCTGTGCTGTGATAGTGCCACGCAAAAGAACAAGGGGTGCAAGCCCCCTCCGTGAAAAACACGATCACACTATAACACCACCGCCTCCGAATTTTACTGTTGGTACTACACACGCTGGCAGACGACGTCCACCGGGCATTCGCCATACCCACATCCTGCCATTGGATCGCCACAATGTGTACTGTGATTCGTCACTCCCCAAAACGTTTTTACACTGTTCGATCGTCCAATGTTTACGCTCCTTACACCAAGCGAGGCGTCATTAAGCATTTACCGACGTGATGTGTGGTTTATTAGCAGCCGCTCGTCCACGAAGTCCATGTTTTCTCATCTCTCGCCTAACTGTAATAGTACTTGCAGTAGATCCTGATGCAGTTTGGAATTCCTGTGTGATGGTCTTGATAGATGTCTGCCTTCTACACATTTCGACCCTCTTCAACTGTCGTCGGTCTCTGTCAGACAACAGACGAGTTCGGTCTGTACGCTTTTGTGCTGTACGTGTCCCTTCACGTTTCCACTTCACTATCCCATCGGAAACAGTGGAACTATGGACGTTTAGGAGTGTGGAAATTTCGCCCACAGACGTATGACACAAGTGACACCCAATCAGCTGACCACGTTCAAAGTCCGTGAATTCCGCGGAGCGCCCCATTCTGCTCTCTCACGATGTCTAATGCATACTGAGATCGCTGATATGGATTACGTAACAGCGGGTGGCTGCAAAATGCACCTAATATGAAAAACATATGTTTTTTTTGGGTGGGGGGTGTCCGGATACTTTTGATCACGTAGTGTATTTATATTTGATAAGTAGCGGCACATCCACTAAAGAACACTGTTTTATAGCACGGTGACCTGACCGTGTATTGCGGACGGTGCTCCTAGTAGAAGAAGTTCCTCTATTACTAACTCACTTCCCCCTTTCCGTCTTCCATTCGTGAACGGTCCGAGCCAAGAACGACTGCAGATAAACCTCGGTATGAGCTCTAATTCCTCTGATGCTCTCGTCTTGGTTATTCAGTGAGACGTACGTGCGAGGAAGTAACCTGTTTTCGACTCTCTTGGAACCTTTGGTCTTGGAGATTGGAGACTGTTGAGCAACTCCGTAATGCTCGAGCTTACTGTGCATTCCCCTAACGAAACGTGCCGCTCTTTTCCTATCTCCTCTATTAGCCCTACCTGGTAAGACTCTCGGAGTGACGGACAAAGTTTCAAGCGAATGAGAGGTTTGCAAGTCACTTCTTTCGTGGATGAATTACATTAACATTATTGCAATACATCTCACTCCACCTTCTATCTGTTTCTCCTGTATTTTATTTTATTTGGTAATTCACCTTTATGTCAATCCGGAAGATTACTCCTAGTTACTTAACGGTACTTATTCTCGGGTGCTTCGTCACCAAAAGTCTAAATGAACCGCAATGCATTTCCTGGCCTATTTATGCACAGTAGGTTAACTTACTTACTTTCAGGATCAACCTCCAGATCTTGCATCCATCATCGGTCTTCGGCAGGTTTGTCTACATTTCGCTACGGTTTTCTGGTGTTGCCACGTCTGCACGAGACGTTTCGTCGAGGAGAGGACAATAAGCAGAGGCAGTCCCATTTACTGAACACATCGATAGTCTGTTTCCTCTCCCTGTGGTTTTTGCTTGTGAGGCAAATTGAAGGGTCAAGTGCACTCAAATAATCCTCACACAGTGGCAACGGTGCAGCAGTATATAGAAACGCTGTTATTGCAGCTGTCCTTGAGATAAAACGCTAAGCGTCTCTTAAGGTTTGATAAATCCAGCGCAACGCTGCGTACACGTCAGAGAGAGTCATTTCCAGCATCGTATGTTATGTTCGTTAACGAGGCTCAACCCTGCGTCACACTTCCTACAAATATTTTCCAGGTGAGATTTATTTTAAAATGTGTGGATAAAAATCCTAGGTCAAGATCGATAAAATTCATTTATTTGATTACTAGTTTCAGCTCATTGATGAGCCATGTTGAGATCAATAAAAATTTATTATCTGATTCCGTGTATAGCAGCAACCAGGCATTACACATCATCAAAATCTGTGGTAGACTGTATATAAACATGACCAACGGCCTTGCGGGCAGTGGTAACACCGGTTCCCGTCACATCACCGAAGTCAAGCGCTGTTGGGCTTGGATAGCATTTGTCAGCCGGACGCTGTTGGCGAGCGGGACCCTTCTGAGGCAAGTTGAGGGGCTACCTGATTGAGAAGTAGCGTCACCGGTCATGAAAACTAACAACGGCCGGGAGAGTGGTGTGCTGACCATATGCCCCTACGTATCCGCATCCAGTGACCCCTAGGGGTTCAGCATGACAGGCTTTCGAGACCTGTTCGGGTGGTGTTTGTGTGTCTGTATATAAACATGACGACCTACTTTAGTTTGTACATGACATTAAGTGCGATTCAGCTCACCAGATTATGAGCATGTGTAATGCCTGGTGGCTGCTTACACGGAATGGCTGGCTCTGAGCACTATGGGACTTAACTTCTGAGGCCATCAGTCCCCTAGAACTTAGAACTACTTAAACTTAACTAACCTAAGGATATCACACACGTCCATGCCCGAGGCAGGATTCGAACCTGCGACCGTAGCGGTCACGCGGTTTCAGACTGTAGCGCCTAGAACCGCTCGGCCACCACGGCCGGCCGCTTATACGGAATCAGATAATAAAATTTTTACTGATCTGAATATTGTTCGTCAGTGAGCCTGAACTAGTTATCAAATAAACGAGTTTTAGTGAGGTTGACCTAGGATATTTTACCTACATATTTTAACATAAAATGTCACATATCTTCCGATCTGACATTGTCAAATAGCAACGAGATTTGTTTCACCCCCCTCGATTTGCTGAGTGTTGTAATATTTAAAGTGGTTGAAATGTCACAGAAAAAATATTACACGACGAGATTACTTCCTAATGGGTCAAAAAATGGTTCAAATGGCTCTGAGCACTATGGGACTTAACATCTATGGTCATCAGTCCACTAGAACTACTTAAACCTAACTAACCTAAGGACAGCACACAACACCCAGCCATCACGAGGCAGAGAAAATCCCTGACCCCGCCGGGAATCGAACCCGGGAACCCGGGCGTGGGAAGCGAGAACGCTACCGCACGACCACGAGATGCGGGCCCTAATGGGTCGTCTCTCTTACTATCAACAAGGAAAAATGCCGAAACCTGAATTCGACAGATTTCTATTGTACAGTACAACGACTGCAGCAGCTTTGAAAATTTTTGTCTGGTTTGGTTCGAGTAGTGAGCGTGTCACAGGTTCTTATTTTTCCGAAACAAAAGGCATCACTGTGATTGCTGTCGACATTAACATTCGAAGGGTCGTTTGTTCCCTCCTCGAGAAAAACTCGCTTTGATTTGTCTCAGAGCTGCTTTGTAATGTAGATATGTAATGACTGACATTTAGATAGCAAAATCTATTTATTCTTTCGCTCACTGATGACACTTTACTGGAAAAGCTGCTGTCACCGCGTGTCTACTGGTGAGGAGCGGTTAGAGACTATTTTTCCACACAAGCGACTTATGATTCGTCCCCCCTCCCGTCCTTTTATCCCGCACACTTTCATCCGCGTCAGTTTTCGCTGCTAATCAAAGAAGATGTACTTAGACACGATCCTTCATAACTGTGATGCACACTGTACACCAGATCTTGTTTATAGACGTCCCTGACGCCCCTCTCAGTTTGGCACACCAACCGGCTGCCTTTGTCGCTTGTGCCTTTATACCGGTGCTCATGCTACTACTGTATTATGACTGCCACGGCCCGGTATTTTTGTAGTTTTGACTCTTTACGAAATTGTAAAACACTGATGTTTGTGAAAAAGAGTGTAATCACGTTTTTACTCTTAGAGGAACGTATTCTGAATTATGAGAATATCGCAGCGCGGTCTATGGAATACGGTTTGTTGTCCGTACTTAATGCGCAATATCTGCTTCAAGTCGTATTTCCTTGTATTGTAAATGTTTATCACGACTGTCGTCATCTGGCTTCTCACTAGACAGCAAGCACATCGGGCTTTGTTTGTTACATCAGGAGATGCAATGATCAGCCGAGAAGAAAGAGGAACAAGATGTATTCGCTTCGTGAATTAGAGAGACTTTTCTTAACACAGATGAGCTCTAATGCACCATGGACTAAAGTTCGTCAGTTATTTTAGCGGAAACTGAAATACGATGGGTGTTTCAGATTAATCCGAGCGCGCTTCGTGAGTCACGAGCCATATCGGACTGATACTGTTATCGGATAGGCTTGCTTGTTTCCTAATCTCCATTCCTGGCGTCACCTCGCATTCCTGTCAACCTGCTCTTTCACCACGACAGCAACAAGTGTTTTTGTTTTTTCATACGAGTACGTTTTCTTCGTAAGAAGAAACATAAACCTACGTTTACAGCATTTGAAGATTTGCAGAAAGATTTTGACACTGTTGAATGAAACTGATTCTTTGACTTATATGACTGTAGCAGCGATAAAATAAAGGGAGTGGAATTTTATCTGTAACTTGCACAGAAACTACAGTTATAAGAGTGAAATACACGAAAGGAATGGAATAATTGAGAAGGAGTGAGAGAGATTTTTAGCTTGACTCAGGTGTTACTCAATTTGCACAATGAGAGAACAGCTAACAGAAGACCAAGGAGAAATTTGGAAACTCAGTTAAAGTCCAGAAGTTACAAATAAAAACTTTGAATTTGGAAGATGGAATTATAATTCTGACAGGGACGGCAGATGACATGATAGAACACTTGAACACCATGTAAATGGAGGAAGACGAAGGGAAGATTTGGGGTTTGTCCCGTCGCCATCGAGGTCATTAGAGACGGAACGTAAGCTTGGATTGTGTCAATAATGGGGAAGGCAATCGACCGCGCCCTTTCAAAGGAACAATCCCGGCATTTCCCTATTGCGACTTAGGGAAATCGCGGGAAACGTAAGTGTGGGTGGTCGGACGCGGATTTGTATCGTCGTCTTCTCAATGGTTAGTGTCTTAAAAAAAGGTTATGAGATGCTCATCAACAACAGTAGAGGTACCTGTAAGGTAATGGAATATAGTCGAATCAAATTGTGTAATGCTGAGGTAATTTGATTAGGGAAGGAGACCCTGGATAGTAAATCCGATAACATTGACTGTAAATGTAAGTGTTAGGAAGGCTTTTCTGCACATATTTGGTGGCGCAGTGGTTCGCATACTGGCCACGCATCCGGGAGGACGACAATTCAAATCAACATCCGACTATCCAAATGTTTTCCTTGATTTCCCTAAATCGCTCCAGGGAAATGCCGAGACGCTTCGTTTGAAAGGGCACGGCCGATTTCCTTCCCCATCCTTAAAACATTCCGAGCTTGTGCTCCGTCTCTAACGAGCTCGATGTCGACGGGACGTTAAACCTTAATGTTCCTTTCTTCCTTACAAAAACATTCGTCGGGAGTGTCGACTTGTACGGAGTAGAAACGTAAATGATGGACAGATCAGAAAAAGAATAGGCGCTTTAAACACATGTTGCTACAGATCAATGCTGGGTAGATCGGATAATAAATCGGATAAGTAATGGAGAGGGGCTGAATGGAACTGAGGAGAAAAGAAACGCGTGGCACAACTTGATTAAAAGAAGGGACCGGTTGATAAGGCACATCCTGGGGCATCAAGGAATCGTCAGTTTGATAGGGGAAGGCAGTGTGGCGGTGAGGGAGGGGGTAAGGCTGTCGACGGCGACCAAGGCCTGACTAAGTACATTAAAATGGGTCTGCCCTGCAACGTTTATGAGAGATGTAAAGACTTCAAACTGTTTTCTATGGAATGATAGTTAAATCATGTAATACGATGAACAAATTTACAAAGTTTGGTGAATGCCGGACTGACGCTTCATATTTAATACCTTTCCTCGCCTTAAGTGCAACTTCGTGTGAATATATGCGCCTTTTCCATCTTAGATACAATTTTTAATTAAATCAACTTCATTACTTACTACTTCGATAAATAATAATTTTTATTTGCTAATTACTTAACTGTATGAACATCACTTCAGTTTAAGAACTGTATCCATATAGCTCACGTCGTAAAACACGTTTACAGGGTGCGAAAGTTCGGTCTGTGTGTGAGTTGCGAATGATCTACAAATCTGCTCTGCATTAGTTATCCAACCTGAGAAATCTTCATAAGCCTTCAACGCCAGCACCTGCTAAATAAGTATTCCAACAACTTGAGGTTACAATCAGAATTTATTATACGTTGACTATACATCACACTGGAGATTAGTCCTTAGCATGTGTCTTTATGTAAGGCTGATATTAAGACTCTGATATTAGATGAAGTAACCAAAATGCTAATTCAAAATATTCAATGCATATTGACATTAATGCATTATACGAGTGTCATTCCGAGTTGTTGATACTCATGGAGCCGTGTACGGCACGAAACTCTCTTTGATGTACTTGCTATGACGTCAAGCGCAGCGCTACAGTTCCCACAAGTGCACGAAGCCCATAAGGAATGTCTCAGACAAATAAATAGAACAAATCCAACAGAATGTGCTCCGTAATAAATCTTCATACCAGATAAAGATAGCTCTAGCCCTCTAACTTCGTTCTCAGCTTTACCTAAATGCACAACCACGTACGCTAGTTCATTATTATCCCAAACTAGTACGGGAATTCCCCATTAATTAAATAATTCTTTATTGAAAATGCTACCAATAAAATAGCGGAAACTCTCGTACCCTCTCAAGGGGTGGAAGGGAACACCAAAAATACAACAAATTATGACGCCTAATACTGTGTAGGAAATCCGGTGGCATCCAAATGATCGTCTCGGAAAGGATAAAAGAAGGTGCTATATGGTTTTCAAGGGAATCTTGTACCATTAGTCCTGCAAAACAATGGCAAGTGTAAGTAGCGATGATGGAGGTGCATAGAGATCACGCATCCTTCTCTCCTAGTGTTGTAGCCATGTACACTGCTATTACTTTTGAATTCATAAGTGAATATATACACTCCCGGAAATGGAAAAAAGAACACATTGACACCGGTGTGTCAGACCCACCATACTTGCTCCGGACACTGCGAGAGGGCTGTACAAGCAATGATCACACGCACGGCACAGCGGACACACCAGGAACCGCGGTGTTGGCCGTCGAATGGCGCTAGCTGCGCAGCATTTGTGCACCGCCGCCGTCAGTGTCAGCCAGTTTGCCGTGGCATACGGAGCTCCATCGCAGTCTTTAACACTGGTAGCATGCCGCGACAGTGTGGACGTGAACCGTATGTGCAGTTGACGGACTTTGAGCGAGGGCGTATAGTGGGCATGCGGGAGGCCGGGTGGACGTACCGCCGAATTGCTCAACACGTGGGGCGTGAGGTCTCCACAGTACATCGATGTTGTCGCCAGTGGTCGGCGGAAGGTGCACGTGCCCGTCGACCTGGGACCGGACCGCAGCGACGCACGGATGCACGCCAAGACCGTAGGATCCTGCGCAGTGCCGTAGGGGACCGCACCGCCACTTCCCAGCAAATTAGGGACACTGTTGCTCCTGGGGTATCGGCGAGGACCATTCGCAACCGTCTCCATGAAGCTGGGCTACGGTCCCGCACACCGTTAGGCCGTCTTCCGCTCACGCCCCAACATCGTGCAGCCCGCCTCCAGTGGTGTCGCGACAGGCGTGAATGGAGGGACGAATGGAGACGTGTCGTCTTCAGCGATGAGAGTCGCTTCTGCCTTGGTGCCAATGATGGTCGTATGCGTGTTTGGCGCCGTGCAGGTGAGCGCCACAATCAGGACTGCATACGACCGAGGCACACAGGGCCAACACCCGGCATCATGGTGTGGGGAGCGATCTCCTACACTGGCCGTACACCACTGGTGATCGTCGAGGGGACACTGAATAGTGCACGGTACATCCAAACCGTCATCGAACCCATCGTTCTACCATTCCTAGACCGGCAAGGGAACTTGCTGTTCCAATAGGACAGTGCACGTCCGCATGTATCCCGTGCCACCCACAGTGCTCTAGAAGGTGTAAGTCAACTACCCTGGCCAGCAAGATCTCCGGATCTGTCCCCCATTGAGCATGTTTGGGACTGGATGAAGCGTCGTCTCACGCGGTCTGCACGTCCAGCACGAACGCTGGTCCAACTGAGGCGCCAGGTGGAAACGGCATGGCAAGCCGTTCCACAGGACTACATCCAGCATCTCTACGATCGTCTCCATGGGAGAATAGCAGCCTTCATTGCTGCGAAAGGTGGATATACACTGTACTAGTGCCGACATTGTGCATGCTCTGTTGCCTGTGTCTATGTGCCTGTGGTTCTGTCAGTGTGATCATGTGATGTATCTGACCCCAGGAATGTGTCAATAAAGTTTCCCCTTCCTGGGACAATGAATTCACGGTGTTCTTATTTCAATTTCCAGGAGTGTATATATATATATATATATATATATATATATATATATATATATATATATATATATATATTGTGAGGCTAAGTGAAGATTTCTAGCTCTTTAAATAAGTGTCTGCAGGATGATCTTGGATGAGCTCCAGCAATTATTCTGATTAGACGCTTTTGTGCAATGAACACTCTTTTACTCAATGATGAGTTACCCCAGAATATGATGCCATACGAAAGCGGAGAATGAAAATAGGCGTGGTAAGCTAATTTACTCGGATGTATATCTCCAAAATTTGCAGTGACCCTAATGGCATAAGTAGCTGAACTCAAACGTTTCTGCAGATCCTCAGTGTGTTTTTTCCAGTTCAACCCCTCATCAATGCATACACCTTGAAATTTTGAATATTCTACCTTAGCTACCGATTTCTGATCGAAGTCTATATTTATTAATGGTGTCATTCCATTAACTGTGTGGAACTGTACATACTGTGTTTCGTTAAAGTTTAATGAGAGCCCATTTGGAGAGAACCACTTAATGATTTTCTGAAAAGCATCGTTTACAATTTCACCAGTTAATTCTTGTCTGTTGGGTGTGATAGCTTTGCATCTTCGTGTAACAGCTTTGCATCTTCGTGAATATAGAATGGCAAGTCATTAATATATATTAAGAACAGCAGAGGACCCAAGACCGAACCTTTCGGCACCCCATTCTTGATTGTTTCCCAGTTTGAGAAATCACCAGTTTTTTGCATATTATGTGAACTGTTTATTTCAACTTTCTGCACTTTCCCAGTTAGGTATGATTTAAACCATTTGAGAACTATCCCATTCATACCTCAGTACTTGAGCTTATCTAGAAGTGTTCCATGATTTACACAATCAAAAGCCTTTGATAGTTCACAAAAAATCCCAATGGGTGACTTCCAGTTACTCAGAGCATTTAATATTTCATTAGTGAAAGTATATATAGCATATAAAACCCTTCTGGAAACCAAACTGACATTTTGTTAAAACTTTATTTTTACAAAGGTGTGAGGCTACTCTACAATACATTACTTTTTCAAGAATTTTGGGTAAGGCAGTCAGAAGAGAGATTGAGCGGTAGTTGTTGACATCAGACGTATCCCCTTTTTAATGCAGTGGTTTAACAATGGCACACTTCAGTCTATCTTGGAAAATACCCTGCTTCAGAGAGCTATTACATATGTGGCTAAGAATTTCTTGAGAGCAAGCTTTTATTATCCTGCTGGAAATGCCATCAGTTCCATGTAAGCTTTTATTCTTGAGAGAGTTTATTATCTTCCTGATTTCAGAAGGAGAGATGGGTGGAATTCCAATTGCATCAAATGGTATGGGTAAGGCCTCTTCCATTAACTGGCTTGCTTCTTCTAATGAACATTTAGATCCTATTTTCTCTACAACATTCAAAAAATGATTATTCAAAATGTTTTCGACTTCTGGCTTGTTGTTTATCAAGTTTCCATTCGCTTTGATGGTGATGCCGTCATCCTGTACTCTTGGTTGCCCTGTCTCCATTGTAATAATATTCGAAATTGTTTTGATTTTGTTATCAGAGGTATTAATCTCAGACATGGTGCACATGCTGCTGGACTTTTTAATAACCTTTCTTAATGTAGCACAGTAGTTTTTATAATATTTGGTCGTTCCTGGGTCATTACTCTTTCTTGTTGTTAGATACAGTTCCCTTTTGTGGTTGCAAGGTATTTTTATTCCTTTAGTAAGCCAAGGTTTTTTGAATGGTTTCTTATAATTAGACTTAACTGCTTTCTTGACGAAACAGTTTTCAAATTCTTTTACAAGTGTATCATGAAATAAGTTATATTTTAAATTAGCATCGGGTTCCTTGTACGCCTCATAGCAGTCTAACTGCTGAAGATTTTCTCTGAAATTTCTAGCTGTTGAGTCATTAATTGAACGCACAACTTTGGAGGGTAGTTTGAATTACTGAATGGAGCTATGTCATATACTGTAACTAGCTGAGCGTCATGATCAGAAAGCGCATTCTCAACAGGACAAGAATTTATGTTTTTAAACCTATCTTGGTCTATAAAAGTGTTATCTATCAATGTGCTGTTGTCCTTTACTAGCCGAGTAGGAAAATTAATGACAGATGACAAATTGAAAGAACCGAGCTAGGCTTCCAGGTCATTCTTCTTATTACACTCTTTCAGTGAATCAACATTGAAGTCCCCACAAATAATAATTTGCTTTCCCCTATCCGACAGATAGCACAACAAGGCATCCAAGTTTTCCAGGAATAAATGAAAGTTTCCTGAAGGGGACCTATATACTGTTACAATTATAAAAGAGCCCTCCTTCAGTTTAAGTTGACAGGCACATGCTTCTATATGTTGCCCTAGACAAAACTTTTTTGTATTTAAGCTTTCTACACAGTGATAACTTTTGACATATATGGCAACTCCTCCTCCCACCTTATTCTCTCTACTCATATGTGCAGCTAGTTTATAACCACTGATATTTACCTTTTCCATTTCAGACACAATGTGATGCTCAGACAGGCATAGTATATCTATTACATTATGAGATTCAATGTCATCTAAACAAACCAGGAGCTCATCTACTTTATTCTTCAATCCCAGAATATTTTGGTGAAAAATGGTAACATTATTTTTTACTTTGCTTTTGTGAGAATCTACTTTTTTTCTTTAATCCACCAATATTTTGGTTAAATATGGTAACATTATTATTTACTTTCCTGCTGTGAGATTTTTGTGAGTTTTGGACCTCTTTAGCACCTGCCTGCCTGAACTTCTCATTGGACACTGATATTAGTCTAAAAAAGAGGTACATCCATGAGTTCTAGTGTCCCCCCTTATGGCCAACTGCCACTTATCACACCAACCGGAAATTTTGTCTAGGTGATCTTGTGTCAACCTACAGTCTCTTATCTTCAACATCTTCCTGTACACCACAGCTTCATCGGCAAATAACTGCAATTTGCTGCCCACCCTGTCTGCCAGGCCATTTATGTACATAGTAAACAGCAACGGTCCTACCACACTTCCCTGAGGCACTCCTGATTTTACCGCTGTATACGATGAACACTCGTGTCGAAGACGACATACAGGGTTCTATTACTGAAGAAGTTTTCGAGCCACTCACATATCGGGAAGCCTACTTCGTGTGCAAGTACCTTCGTTAATAGTCTGCAGCGCAGTAACGTGTCGAACGCTTTTCGCAAATCTAGACAAATGGAAGCCGCCTGTTGCTCTTCATCCATAGATCGCAGTATATCATGTAAGAAAAGAGGAAGCTGGGTTTCGCATGAGCGACGCTTTTTAAAGCCGTGCTGATTCGTGGACATGAACTTTCCGGTCTCTAGGAAATTTATTGTACTACCGGTCATTAAAATTGCTACACCACGAAGCTGACGTGCTACAGACGCGAAATTTAACCAACAGGAAGAAGATGCTGTGATACGCAAATGATTAGCTTCTCAGAACATTCACACAAGGTTGGCGCCGGTGGCGAAACCTACATCGTGCTGACATGAGCAAAGTTTCCAGCCGATTTCACATACACAAACAGCAGTTGACCGGCGTTGCCAGGTGAAACGTTGTTGTGATGCCTCGTGTAAGGAGGAGAAATGCGTACCATCAGTTTTGCGACATTGATGAAGGTCGGATTGTAGCCTACCGCGATTGCCGTTTATCGTATCGCGACATTGCTGCTCGCGTTGGTCGAAATCCAATGACTGTTATCAGAATATGGAATCGGTGGGTTCAGGAGGGTAATACGGAATGCTGTGCTGGATCCCAACGGCGTCGTATCACTAGCAGTCGAGATGACAGGCATCTTATCCGCATGGCTGTAACGGATCGTGCAGCCACGTCTCGATGCCTGAGTCAACAGATGGGTACGTTTGCAAGACGACAACCATCTGCACGAAAAGTACGACGACGTTTGCAGCAGCATGGACTATCAGCTCGGAGACCATGACTGTGGTTACCCTTGACGCTGCATCAAAGACAGGAGCGCCTGCGATTATGTACTCAACGACGAACCTGGGTGCGCAAATGGCAAAACGTCATTTTTTCGAATGGATCCAGCTTCTGTTTACAGCATCATGATGGTCGCATCCGTGTTTGGCGACATCGCGGTGAATAGACATTGGAAGCGTTTATTCGTCATCGCCATACTCGCACATCACACGGCGTGATGGTATGTGGTGCCATTGGTTACACGTCTCGGTCACCTCTTGTTCGCACTGACGGCGCTTTGAACAGTGGACGCTACGTTTCAGATGTGTTACGACCCGTGGCTCTACCCTTCATTCGATCCCCGCGAAACCCTACATTTCAGCAGGGTAATGCACTCAAGGTTAAATATAATTTTGGCTCAGAAGGGGGTAAATTATGCTGCCACAAAAGTCTTTGGTCACTTAACTAATAGCATCAAAAGTCTGACAGATAGCCATACAGCATTTAAAAGGAAATTAAAAGAATTTCTTAATGGCAACTCCTTCTACTCAACCCCCCCCCCCAAAAAAAAAATATTGAGTGTCATGTAATATTTTGTGTAATGTAATACCTTGCATAGACACCTTTTATTAACCTGACACGTCCCACATCATTACGAAGTTTCGTATTCATGATCTATGGAACAAGTACTAATCTAATCTAATCTCTAATCTCTTAATGTAGAAAAGTGTAAGTTAATGCGGATGAGTAGGAAAAACAAACCCGTAATGTTCGGATACAGCATTAGTAGTTTAAAAATCTGGGAGTAACGTTGCAAAGCGATATGAAATGGAAAGAGCATGTGTGGACTGTGGTAGGGAAGGCGAATTGTTGACTTCGGTTTATTGGGAGAATTTTAGGGAAGTGTGGTTCACCTGTAAAGGAGACAGCATATACGACGCTCGTGCGACCGATTCTTGTGTACTGCTCGAGTGTTTGGGCTCTGTATCAGGTCGCATTGAAGAAAGACGGAAGCAATTCATAGGCGGGCTGCTAGATTTGTTACCGGTAAGTTCGAACAACACATAAGTGTTCCGAAGATGCTTCGGGAATTCAAGTGGTAATCCCTGGATCGAAGGCGTCGTTCTTTTCGAGAAACACTATTGGGAAAATTTAGAGAACCGTCGCTTGGAGCTGACTGCCGAGTGGTTCTATTGCCCCCAACATAGACCGCGCGTAAAGGCAACGAACGGAAGATACGAGAAATTAGGGCTCGTGCGGAGGCGTATAGACAGTCGTCTTTCCCTTGCTCTACCTGCGAGTGGAACAGGAAAGGAAACGGCTAGTTGTGGTAAAGGGTACCCTCTACCACGCTCCGTACGTTGGCTTGCGGAGTATGTGTGTAGATGTATATGCAGAAACGCAATCGCACACTTTTATGTATACCTGTCAGAAAATTTAATTTTACTCGTGAGGGACAGTTACCCCAAGGTTGGGAACCACCTTTGTACGTGATTTGGGGTACACAGGAAACGAAATTTAGTACACGGAGCAGCGACCTCACGTAACAACAGTGGCTCTAATCCGGCTGGCCATCGAGCAGCACTGAGCTCTGATGGCAAGTATGGTCACGCCTAACCATGATGTTTCTACTCTGCGCCAAAGTTTATCGGTCGTCGTTGCTGGCGAGTGCGGGCGAGTCAGTCTGTCGGCAGGCAATGATCAATGTCGGATGGGCGGGAGATCTGGTGAACTTGCTGGTTGGGCCGACGGTCGATAGCCCCCTGTACCGAGGTAAGTCAGGAGAGCACGAGCTGGCCAAAGAAATTCTCCAGGTGATAAAGACAGCAGGAGTGGATTCCTATGTAAAAATAGCACTACCTGCAACAGGTTTTCTGCCAATGACAACAGAAAAGAAAAGTGCACCAACAGCATATGAGGAAGAAACATCTGCAGATACACCCTACGATGAAAAAATTACAACTGTGCAAACATGTAAAGCGTCACAGTCACCAGTGGCATTATCAGTAGCAGCAGTGGAAAAGGAAGTAACAGTAGCATCAACAGCAGAAGTTTCACCAGCAACAGTAACTATAGTGCCTCTAAAAGGAGAAATGAGAATTGCAGCAGGAGAAGCAGCATCAAGTGTTACGGGTAGACGGAAAACAGCACCTCCTGTCCATTTAAATGATTTTTTAGTGGAAGGCAACAAGATGAAGCAGCCCAGGAGATAAGTAGTGTAACAAATTTCATAACACCTCACCAAAACGTTCAATCTAAAATAAACAACAATTATGATCTTAAACTTTGCTATCTGAATGTTCAAGGACTAATAGATAAAGAATTTATTGTAAACAGTTTTGGACTAGATAACAAATTTGATATTTTCTGTATGAGTGAACATTGGGTTACTGAGAGTGTACTTACAGTTGTCAAACTTGATAACTATAATGTAGCAAATAGTTACTGTAGAAAACTGCATATAAGAGGTGGTGTGGCAATATATATTAATCAGTCATTCAGCTGCTCCATTGTTAAGTTGGACCTAGATTATTTATGTGAGGAACAGAACTTTGAAGCCACTGGTATAGTTATGGACAGTCTTAAGTTAGTAATAGTATCCCTTTACAGGTCACCTAAGGGTATCATCAGTGTATTTCTAGAAAAATTGGACATGCTGCTAGATGTACTAAGAGGGACCAGATGGTTGCATTATGACATAGTAATTGGTGGAGATCTGAATGCAGATTTTGATATAACAACACATAAACGTACTGTGACCGAGTTGAAAAACCTTTTAAGACAGTGCAATTTGCACTCAATCAATAACAGGCCCACAAGAGATAAAGCATGTCTTGACAATATTTTTGTCAACTTTAAAACTACAGAAGAGTCATGTGCTGTTACAGCATTTCCATTTTCAGATCATGACTCTGTATCTTTAAACTATACAAGTAGGTTCTGTATTGATAATAGTAATATTCCTAAGCCTGTCCCAAAAGTTATAATCACCAGGCCTGTCACAGATGACAAAATTGTTCAGCTCTGTAAGTCCCTTGCTGAGAGAGACTGGTTCAACCAATGTCATGGTGACACAAGTTATAGTCTTAGTGCTGATTTGTCAGGGAAACTATTATTTGAGAGATTTTTTAAAACATTTCTGACACAATTTAATGACAATATCCCCATAAAGAAATGCAAATTAACTGACAAAGGCTTTACAAACAGGGCTACAAACAGACAAAATTCATGGTTCACTAAACAATTATCAAGTATGAAAAACCAAGTTATGGTGTTGCACAATATATGTAGCAATCAGAAAACAGAACATGCCAGATTAGCCTATATAAAATGCAGGAATGAGTATAAAAAAGCCATCGTGGAAGCCAAAAAAGTACATAATTTCAATACCATTGATAATTCCACAAATAAGTGCAAAGCTGCATGGAAATTAATAAATGGTGTTGCTAAAGATGTAAGAAGCAAAAAAATTAATATAAGTCCCCAAAAATTCAATAATTTCTTTATTAAATCTGTTGAAAATGTAGGAAATACTATAATCAAACCTGATATCAGTTCATCAGAGTTACTTTCTAAAAATGTTTGCAGAACACCAACAGACACAGGTACGTTTATGTTCTCCGAGGTCTCACCTAGTCATGTCCTAAGCATTGTAAAACGGATGAAATCTTCAGACAGTGTAGATATATATGACATATCCTGTAATTTACTAAAGAAAGTAATAGACTATATTGTGTACCCCTTAACATTCTGTATAAATAAATGCATACCTGAAGGATATTTTCCCGAAGAACTCAAAGTGGCTAGGGTAATTCCAATATATAAAAAGGGAGATATGGACTCACCTTGCAGTTACAGACTAATCTCCATAGTCCCAGTTTTTTCTAAAATACTGGAATGTGTAATTTACCAACAGCTATCTGTCTATTTTGAAAAATTAGGAATAATTAGTGAATCTCAGTATGCTTTTAGGAAAAAGTTGTCTACTGTGGATGCTATAGACTTTGTAGTCAGATACTTACATCAAGTGTTTGAGGATAAGGGCTACGCTCAACTCACATTTTGTGATCTAAGCAAAGCTTTTGTCTGTGTAAAGCATAAGCCACTCCTACAAAAACTGGAATTCTATGGCATTAGACATAATAGCCTTAAATTAATAAAATCATATCTTCAGAATCGTAAACAAGTTGTTTGTGTAGGGAGAGAAATGTCGAGTATAGAGCAAGTCAAGGTAGGTGTTCCGCAGGGATCTGTGCTGGGCCCCTTTTTGTTCCTGATAATGATAAATGATCTGCCGTCATTTATCAAGTCCACCACTGTGTTGTATGCAGATGATACAACATTTCTTCATGCTAGTGAGGATTTCAATAGCCTTAAAACTTGTGCAGCAAAGACAATTGACCAAGCATCCTATTGGTTCAAGGCAAATGAATTCCTGCTGAATGAAAACAAAACACAGCAGATGGTCTGTAGTCTCAGAGACAAGCTTCTGTCAGATGATCCAAGTTATGTCAAATTATTGGGGGTATACATTGATGATAAATTATCTTCGGGTCAACATGTACAATATATTAGCGGTAAATTGTCAAGAGTTATTTACCTGTTAAGGCGACTTGTGGATTGTGTTCCTGAAAAATATGTTAGAACATCCTATTTTTCATTCTTTCAGAGTATAATATCATATGGAATTATTTTGTGGGGGAACTCTAGCTGTGTACATGACATATTAATACTGCAAAAAAAAACTACTAGGATAATTACTGGTTCTGCATATAAGGCACACTGTAAACCATTGTTCTGTGAACAGAAAATCATGACTGTTATAAACTTGTACATATACTATGTTCTAATTTATATGGAGAAGAAATTTCCAGAAACAAAAACCAGAGAAAATGTACACAGCCACAATACAAGAAGGAATAGGTGCCTCTATATTCCTTACCACAGGTTGTCAAAGTCACTCAACAGCTACGAAATCATGGGGTACAAATTATTTAATATTCTTCCTCAATCTGTTCAAGAATTACCTGAACAATTATTCAAACAAACAATTCATGACTGGCTAGTCCTCCACCCATTCTATGACATAAGAGAATTTATCAACTGTAATATAATACTATAATGTTAACAAGAAACCTGTTGTTTCTTTCAAACTATTAATTGTATTTTAGTATGTATATGACGTTGTCTATTGCTGTAATGGCCGAATGACAATAAAATTGTCATGCATCATGTATCATGCATCAAGTGACAGCGCAGCGGGTGAGGAGAGTCAAAGGTGCTGTTACAAACAAACAATTGACAACATAACAACAAAATTTTTATTTAAACCGTTTCCAAAATTTTTGAAAAATTTTCCTTTTGTGTTTTTATCAAACCACTGAAAGATCTCTTTAACCAAAGCGTTAATCATGCTAGCCCAGATCAATAGCCTATATCCATCAAAGTTTACTATGCACAAATATTCCAAAGCACAGACGGACACACGGACACGAGTATTCCTGTGACAAAATGGACATTTATTACAACAGCATCGATGCCTTTAAAAAAACTGTGTGTTTACTTTAACAGCATAAAAGCACAACTTCTCTAAACGTGATCTATGTCACCTTGTAGAAAGACAATATTTTACTTAAACTGAATCAAAGATACAAAATGGCTGAATGTGAACTACGTCACTCTTAATAAACAGGAATTGCTTAAACAGAACTGAGAGAGCCAACGTGAGTAAGCGTGACGCATCTCACTTTTGAGAAAACAGAAATTTACTTGAAGAGAATTAAGACATATAATACAGTTTAGACGTGACGTACGTCATCCCAGGGTTTAAAGAAACACACCAGCTTTAATTAAAATGGTCTCAAATCACACACTAACTGGCCATGAGGTACGGTGTCATAAAAGAGAGTAAGTCTTCCCTCATTATTCTTATTTAACAATTTATACCAGTGTCACGCGTGGAAAATAGGACAGAACACTTTATACCCATATCAGGCGTGGAAAATAGGACAGAAAAAGAAACCTATAACAACCAAGGCTATCTGTGAGACACGCCAAGCCAAATGTCAAATACAGGGCAAACATTAAAACAATCCATCAAAATTTTGGAGTAAACACCATTCCATTCGGGAAGTTTAGCGACAAACGCTGAATGGTAGTTACTCCATTGGCGTAATCAAATATCACAATAGGTTTTGATTAAGGAGTGAGTCTTAACAGAAATCTACTGCTGGAATGATATTAGTTAGCCTTAAAATAAGATAATGCTATTCAAGGAAATAAATTACCCCCCGGGACAGCTGTACGCGAGCCACAACAAGCCTATACAAAGGCAATTTAATTACAGTTATCGATACCAGTCACGAGAGAACACGCGGAATGGCGCAGACTATAGACAGATTTGAATGGAACCAATGAACAACCATCGCTTGTGCTCAACTGACACCAGTTAACTTACAACTGTGCCTTCGTAAGTAAACGGGAGTTCAGTCGGTTACATTAACTGAGTAAAATACAAAGAGCAGAATACAATCACTTTAGCATGAATGACAACCTGTGCTAATACAGTCACTACAAGTATATCTGAACATTAACAAACTTCGGGCGAACAACAGGTCCATACGTCTAGCACAGATCAGTGACTAGTGCGCTTACTGCCCAAATTAAAGCAACGCCACCTGAAACTTAGGACACTTAGACATGGCCACAAAATATTTGAACAGTAAATAGTAATCAATAAACTGCTCCAAGGGCAAAATTCAGTAGAAGATACTGAAAGGTGGCTACACTGAGTCACAGCGCCAGAGATTGCGCCAAAGAGTATTATTCAGCCGCCTCCACTGGCAGTGTTTGTTGAGATGTGGTAGTGGAGAGTTCTTATTGAGAAGTAGCAGTAGGCAGTGCTTGTTGAGATGTAGCAGTGGTGAGTCGTTGTTGAGAAGTTCCCATGGAGAGTGCTTCTTCAGATGTTGTCATATTGTTTTGATGGGCTAGACACCAGATATTGTTGGATTGGGGATGCTGTAATGATCAGAGTGTGCTTTTCGTCAATATATATGAAGGTAAAAAAATTCCTTTTTTTATTTATTTCAATGTCTTAAACAATAATGCCTCGTGGTCACAGGTTCAGTCAACAAAGCATCTGGCTCGTTTTCTTGTATTAGACTGTATTTCTGGTTTCTATGTGCAATTATAGTATTTCTGTTTATTTTTTTAATTACTTCAGTATAAATGGTGTTTAAAATATCTGGTCTTATTGAGGAAGAACCGTGCCAGATGTGTACGTTGAATCACACTTCCACACGCAGAACAGCTACACGTGTGTTTTGTTGTTTCCTAGGTTTTATAGTTGCTGGGGACTTAATTAATTAATTGTGTTAACGGAAATTTAGTTTCTTTCTTTGTTGTTGTTCTATGCAGTCAGATTGCGTACTATTACTAGTCAGGGCCAACCGGTTACGAGACTCCGTAACCGGACAGTCAGCTACTAAAATAAAAAAAATATTTGCATAATATTTAATTAAGCCCCCATGCAATACTTAAGTACTACAAGTGACTCGTGTTTTGTACGAGCTAAGATTTCAATCATCTAGCTTAGTGAGCAGTACTTGCACATTATCTTGTATCAGATTATCTGACCCTAAACACTCAAGCAATAAACTGACTGTTAAGTCCCATAGTGCTCAGAGCCATTTGAACCAATAAACTGACGCCGCGCGGGATTAGCAGAGCGGTCTACGCGCTGCCGTCATGGACTGTGCGGCTGGTCCCGGCGGAGGTTCGAGTCCTCCCTCGGGCATGAGTGTGTGTGTTTGTCCTTAGGATAATTAAGGTTAAGTAGTGTGTAAGCTTAGGGACTGACGATCTTAACAGTTAAGTCCGATAAGATTTCACATACATTTGAACATTTTTGAATAAATTGACAGACGCACTTACACTAGGCAATCCTCACTACTGTGACACTGATAATGAAGGTGAGCGAAACCCAAAACCCACGGGCTTAACAGCTACCTGCTTATTAAAGTGACCTTTTCATAAACCTTGCATTTCCGCAAGGCAGAAGTGAGCAGCCCGGACTTGGCCCACATTCTGTCAATGCTAACAGAACTCCGTGTGCCGCCCCTCCGTGCTGTCCAAACATCAGCTACTACCGCCTGCCCTCAGGACCCCAGTTTACTCACGAAGATTTTGACGACAGGGCACAACCACGGGCCTTAAGGCTTCAGGAATATAACAGTTAGTGTCCAGGTTTACTAAGCGAACCAGAGGTGATCTTATTGTGTGCACATTGGTACCAAACGCCATCGCACCAGGTGATGGGTCCTATGGTGATAAATACAATCTCGTAATGCACGTGCTTCTCGCAGCCTGCACACACTGATACGTCCACCATGACGTGAGACTTGTCGAAAAGATGACACAGTGCCACTCCTGTGTGTATTGTTGTCGATGATCGCAGCAGTGTTGGACCGTCTCCTGCTGTCACGTTGAGGGTAGCTGCAGCACTGGTTGCCAGTCTGAAATGCCGTGGTGGTCCGATCTACTGCACATGTAGATTCTTGTCTTGCTACAAAAGCCCCTATTTCCTCAGTCTAGATACTTGACGTTGCTGTAAAATACTCCATGGGCAGGCGAACAATATGCCTGCCCCTTACGCGCTAGTTGCATGGAGCAGTTGAGATCCAGCATGCTGATGAGTGTGATCGTAATGTGTAATCCTTCCTTGCATACAGAATGAAGAGAGTGTTACTCCTACTAACTTTGTGCGGTTGCCCTGAAACGCTAATCATTTGCATGTTCAAACGAATAGTAGGAGAGAGTGATGTACCCAGAGGATAGTGTACCTAGTGTATTTGCACTGGTCAGTGCTCTCATCTCAATCACGTATTGTAGGATACAATACTCACATTTGC
Source organism: Schistocerca americana (assembly GCF_021461395.2). Lineage (NCBI taxonomy): Eukaryota > Metazoa > Arthropoda > Insecta > Orthoptera > Acrididae > Schistocerca > Schistocerca americana. The sequence continues at coordinate 390,061,022 of NC_060125.1, forward strand.
TTCATGATACGACCCAACACAATCAAAATCGTAAATATAAAAACATAATTCATTTTTATATTTTTTCGTAGACGGAACTAATACGTAAAAATGACACAAGAATGTAGAAAAAGATTGATTCGAATGAATTCGAAAGTAAAGTTCTATGTACTGACTTGGCAGAAAATCCTAAGAAATTTTGGTCTTATGTCAAAGCGGTAGGCGGATCAAAACAAAAGGTCCAGACACTCTGTGACCAAAATGGTACTGAAACAGAGGAAGACAGACTAAAGGCCGAAACACTAAATGTCTTTTTCCAAAGCTATTTCACAGAGGAAGACTGCACTGTAGTTCATTCCCTAGACTGTCGCACAGATGACAAAATGGTAGATATCGAAATAGATGACAGAGGGATAGAAAAACAATTAAAATCGCTCAAAAGAGGAAAGGCCGCTGGACCTGATGGGATACCAGTTCGATTTTACATAGAGTGCGCGCAGTAACTACCCCCCCCCCTTCCCCTCCCTTCTTTCAGCGGTGTACCGTAGGTCTCTAGAAGAGCGTAGCGTTCCAAAGGATTGGCAAAGGGCACAGGTCATCCCCGTTTTCAAGAAGGGACGTCGAACAGATGTGCAGAACTATAGACCTATATCTCTAACGTCGATCAGTTGTAGAATTTTGGAACACGTATTATGTTTGAGTGTAATGACTTTTCTGGAGACTAGAAATCTACTCTGTAGGAATCAGTATGGGTTTCGAAAAAGACGAGCGTGTGAAACCCAGCTCGCGCTATTCGTCCACGAGACTCAGAGGGCCATAGACACGGGTTCACAGGTAGATGCCGTGTTTCTTGATTTTCGCAAGGCGTTTAATACAGTTCCCCACAGTCGTTTAATGAACAAAGTAAGAGCATATGGACTATCAAACCAATTGTGTGATTGGATTGAAGAGTTCCTACATAACAGAACGCAGCATGTCATTCTCAATGGAGAGAAGTCTTCCGAAGTAAGAGTGATTTCAGGTGTACCGCAGGGGAGTGTCGTAGGACCGTTGCTATTCACAATATACATAAATGACCTTGTCGATAGCATCGGAAGTTCACTGAGGCTTTTTCCGGATGATGCTGTAGTATATCGAGAGGTTGTAACAATGGAAAATTGTACTGAAATGCAGGAGGATCTGCAAAGAATTGACGCATGGTGCAGGGAATGGCAATTGAATCTCAATGCAGACAAGTGTAATGTGCTACTAATATATAAAAAGAAAGATTCTTTATCATTTAGCTACAATATAGCAGGTCAGCAACTGGAAGCAGTTAATTCCATAAATTATCTAGGAGTAGGCATTAGGAGTGATTTAAAATGGAATGACCATATAAAGTTGATCGTCGGTAAAGCAGATGCCAGACTGAGACTCATTGGAAGAATCCTAAGGAAATGCAATCCGAAAACAAAGGAAGAAGGTTACAGTACACTTGTTCACCCACTGCTTGAATACTGCTCACCGGTGTGGGATCCGTACCAGATAGGATTGATAGAAGAGATAGAGAAGATCCAACGGAGAACAGCGCGCTTCGTTACAGGATCATTTAGTAATCACGAAAGCGTTACGGAGATGATAAATAAACTCCAGTGGAAGACTTTGCAAGAGAGACGCTCAGTAGCTCGGTACGGGCTTTTGTTGATGTTTCGAGAACATACCTTCACCGAGGAGTCAGGCAGCGTATTGCTCCCTCCTACATATATCTCGCGAAGAGACCATGAGGATAAAATCAGAGAGATTAGAGCCCACACGGAGGCATACCGACAATCTTTCTTTCCACGAACAATACGAGACTTGAATAGAAGGGAGAACCGATAGAGGTACCCAAAGTACCCTCCGCCACACACCGTCAGGTGGCTTGAGGAGTATGCATGTTGATGTAGATGTAGAGTTAAGTTGCAGGCAGGGACAATTAAAAGACACTTACATACAGCCTTCAGACACATCCATCAGCAAAAGATGATCACACAAGATTCATATATACAAACAAGCATACCTTACGCACCTATGGCACCAACTCCAGCATTTTGGGACAGAATGCAACTTTCATGTGGGATGCAGGCAGCAATCTGGAGGGGGCCAAGGCAGTCTGACGAGAAAAGTAAATAAGTCTCTCCCTGTGCGGGTATCACATAATTTTGCGGTAGTATGGGAAGCAAACACTGGAGCATGTGGAAGTTTGGGTCTGTCCGTGAAGCGTGTTCGGATGGCTGAAAGGGTTAAGGCGATTGCTTGAGTTAATCGGGAAATTCAGGTATCGAATCCAGGTTCGTTGCAAATCTTCACTGTCTTCCAATAAATTGCGCAGTTGTTGTGGAACCACATTCGCAATTTGCAAATACATTTGATGACATGCAAATGTTATTCCAAAGAAAAATCAATTTGTGAACTTGTGCTGAAATACGACATGAAGAAAAGAAATGATGAAGAAATGTAATGTTGCATTGTTCGAACTTTCGAAAAGAACGCAGTCGTACCCCTAAACGTGACAATGTTTGCCTCAGCGAGCCATTTGTTTCAACGAGTCAAATGTTTGTCGAAGATCGTCGAGAAGGAGATGAATATATTTTACATTAATTACCATTTCGAATTTCCTCCTCGTTTAAAATGGTCGCAGATCGTAGATATATTTTTACATTTTTTCTTAATAAGTGCACGTAAATACTCGGTGAGTTTTATTAGTAACAAAAGGGGAGTTCGTGATAGGAACACGCTATTCGTTTGGTCGGTGTTTCAGTCGATTGACTAACTTTAGAGAGACGAGAATGAATGTGCACTAGCTGCCACCATGGCAGTTTCCGACATTTTCTACAGTTTTTGTTGTTGGTAGACATGAGTTTGTGTTTTATGCAGCACTTGTAAATATTTCGGTCTCCACGCGTTTAAGGGCTGGATAATATACACACATCAAAAAACGTTTTGCGTCACCTCGGTTCCGAGAGTTCCGGAACTTGTTCAGAAAATTGGAACAGTGATCAACATAAACATCATTTCCGTCCTTTTTATTTCTCATGAAAACCGCACATTGCATGTTGTACCACCATAAAGCGAGCCTTCTGAGGTGCTGTACACACCGGTACATCTAATACCCAGTAGCACATCCTCTTGCATCGATGCATGCCTGTATTCGTCGTGGCATACTATCCACAAGTTGATCAAGGCACTGTTGGTCCAGATTGTCCCACTCTTCATCGGCGATTCGGCGTAGATCCCACAGAGTGGTTGGTGGGTCACATCGTCCATAAACAGGCCTTTAAAATCTATCCCAGGCATGTTCGATAGGGTTCATGTCTGCTGGCCACTCTAGTCGAGCGATGTCCTTATTCTGAAGGAAGTCATTCACAAGATTTGCACGATGGGGACACGAATTGAAGCCCATGAAAACAAATGCCTCGTCAATACGCTGCCGATATGGTTGCACTATCGGTCGGAGGATGGCTTTCACGTATCGTACAGGCGTTACGGCGTCTTCCATGACCACCAGCGGAGTGCGTCGGCCCCACTTAATGCCACCCCAAAAGAGCAGGGAACCTCCACCTTGCTGTAGTCACTGTACAGTGTGTCTAAGGTGTTCTGCCTAACCGGGTTGCCTCCAAACGTCTCCAACGATTGTCTGGTTGAAGGCATATGCGACATTCATCGGTAAAGAGAACGTTACGCCAATCCTGAGCGGTCCATTCGGCATGTTGTTGGGCCCATCTGTACCGCGCTCCATGGTCTCGTGGTTGCAAAGATGGACCTCGCCATGGACGTGGGGAGTGAAGTTGCCCATCATGCAGCCTAGTGCGCACAGTTTGAGTCGTAACACAACGTAGTGTGACTGCACGAAAAACATTATTCAACATGGTGGCGTTGCTCTCAGGGTTTCTCCGAGCCATAATCGTAGGTAGCGGTCATCTATTGCAGTAGTAGCCCTTGGGCTCCCTGAGCGAGGCATGTCATCGACAGTTCCTGTCTCTCTGTATCTCGCCGGCCGCGGTGGTCTCGCGGTTAAGGCGCTCAGTCCGGAACCGCGGGACTGCTACGGTCGCAGGTTCGAATCCTGCCTCGGACATGGATGTCTGTGATGTCCTTAGGTTAGTTAGGTTTAAGTAGTTCTAAGTTCTAGGGGACTGATGACCACAGATGTTAAGTCCCATAGTGCTCAGAGCCATTTTTTTCTCTGTATCTCCTCCATATCCGAACAACATTGCTTTAGTTCACTTCCAGACGCCTGGACACTTCCCTTGTTGAGAGCCCTTCCTGGCACAAAGTAACAATGCGGACGCGATCGAACCGCGGTATTGACCGTCTAAGCATGGTTGAACTACAGACAAGACAAGCCGTATACCTTTTTCCTGGTGGAATGACTGGAACTGATCGGTTGTCGGACCCATTCATCTAATAGGCGCTGCTCATGCATGATTGTTTACATATTTGGGCGGGTTTAGTGACATCTCTGAACAGTCACAGGGATAGTGTCTGTGATACAACATCCACTCTCAACGTCTATCTTCAGGAGTACTGGGAACCGGGTTGATGCAAAACTGTTTTTGATGTGTGCATTAAAGTTGTTTCAGGTTTACTGTTAATTCGTCAGGTACCGAATTTTATGATGGATAAAACGCCCTAAATTTTTAGTACTTTTTATTTAACATGTGCGCAGTTAACCAGCACGTCGTCAGTCGTGCACCATCTTGTACCTTGAAACAAAAGAAGGTCTTCTACCATGAAACGTGTGATACTATCAAATGAACTGAGTTTCTTTTATGTCTGAAGAATGTTACTGTTTCGAAAATGGAAACTCCTGTTGATTTCAAACAACTTCCTTTTCAAAATGTATTTACTTTAAACTATTTTGGTAACACTTCTGCTTCATTGGATTTCACGGCGGGTATTGGTGTGTAGTTGAGTAATAATGTAACGGATAGTTCATGAGAAATTTTCTCGATTGCATTGCTTTGTAATATCAATAGAATATTTGTTCTAAGTACATGTGACCATGTTGTACCTTGGTACATGTTTTCAGATTTGGGAAAACCTCAATTTTCCGGAGCAGGTTTTGCAATTTCTGAAAAGGACTGTAGTACGTAAAATGTGGATGCCATCATTCAAAAATGGAGTAAGGAAATATATTAAATTTCTATTACAGGTAAGTGCGAAGCCTGAAATTGTACCATGGTACAACACTCTGCCTTACAATGTGACATTATTACGGCATGCTCCTTTCGCAGTGTATACAGTGAACAGCTATTTTTGTTTTGCACTTCCGTGCGATTCACTCGGGCTGTAACAATTTCCCCCTGCTGACGACCTAGTGAAACAAGTTGCTTGGATACTGCTTTCTTGGTATTGTAGTTCTAACCATCTTCACAATAATTTGCTGTTATTCCACACTCGAACAGCGCCCGGAAAACCAGACACCTATATCTTTCCGTGCGAGCTCTGATTTCTCTTATTTTATTATGATGATCGTTCTTTCCTATGTAAGTCGGCGTCAACAATATATTTTCGCATTCGGAGGAAAAATTTGGTGACTGAAATTTCGTGAGAAGATCCCGCCGCAACGAGAAACGTCGTTGTTCCAGTGATGTCCACTACAAATCCTGTATCATGTCCTTGATACTCTCTCCTCTATTTGTCGATAACAGAACACGTGCTGCTCTTTGAACTTTTCGGTGTACTCCGTTAATCCTATCTGGTAAGGATTCCAGACGCGCAGCAGTACTCCAGAAGAGGAGGACGGACAGTCTTTAGTAGATCGGTTACATTGTTTAGTGTTCTGCTAATAAAAGGCAGCCCTTCGTTTGCCTTCCGCATAACATTTTCTATGTGTTCTTTCCAATTTAAGTTGTTCTTATCTGTAATTCCTAGGTATTTAGTTGAATTTACGGCCATTAGACTTGACTGATTTATCGTGTAGCCAAAGTTTAACGGTTTCATTGTAGCTCTCATGTGGATGATCTCAGACTTTTCATTATTTAGGGTCCATTGCCAATTTTCGCACCATTCAGATATCTTTTCTAAATAGCTTTGCCATTTGTTTTGATCTTCTGATGACTTTACTAGACGATAGACGACAGCATTACCTGCAAACAACCTAAGAGGCTGCTCAGACTGTCTCCTAAATCTACTATTTAGATAAAGAACAGCAGAAGGCCTGTAACACTACCTTGGGGAACGCCAGAAATCGCTTCTGTTTTACTATATGACTTTCCGTCAGTTACTACGAACTGTGACCTCTCGCTTCGGTTTTACTCGACTACTTTCCATAAATTACTACGAACGGTCACCTCTCTGACAGGAAATCACGAATCCCGTCACATAAAAAACGATATTCCCTAAGCAAGCAATTTGGCCAAAAGCCTCTTGTGAGGTACAGTGTCAAAAGCAGTGTGGAAATACAGAAATACGGAATACATTTGCAATTACTTGTCAATAATATTCAATACTTCGCGCGAGTAAAGAGCTAGTTGTGTTTCACAAGAATGACGTTTTTAAAATCCGTGTTGACTGTGTCAACAGACCGTTCTCTTCGAGGTAATTCGTAATGTTCGAACACAATATATATTCCAAAATCCTGCTGGAAATCGACGTTAATGATATGAGCCTGCAGTTTAGCAGATTACTCCTAATATCTTTCTTGAATATTCGTGTGACCTGTGCAACGTTCCAGTCTTCGGGTGCGGATCTTTCGTCGGGCGAGCGGTTGTGTATGATTGTTAAAGACGGAGCTATTGCATCATCAAACTTTAAAAGGGAGCAACTGTATACTGTCTGGACCGAAAGATTTACTTTTGTTAAGTGATTTTAATTGCTTTTCTTCTTCGAGGATATCTGCTTCTAAGTTACTCATTTTGGCAGCTGTTCTTGATTCACATTCCGGAATATTTACTCGTCCTCTTTGGTGAAGTAATTTCGGAAGGCTTTGTTTAGTAATTCTGCTTTAGTAGCTTTGTCATCACTAGTATTTCCATTGATATCACTTTGAGAAGGCATTGATTCTTTCTTGGTGCAAGCATACTTTATATACGACCAGAATCTCTTTGGGTTTCTGAAGTATCTGCGCTAGCAGAATAGAAATGTGGAAAACACAAGTCCGAAAACAATTCACTGGACTCACCAAAACGAAACAATAATACGTTATCGAAAAGAACAACCGACTCGATCCCAACTGTGGATCGACACAAATACAAAATAACGAATAATAATAATAAAAAAAGACCGTCTCTTCACGGGGATCGAACACAAACAGTTCTACAACGTCAAGAGGTTCGCCGACTATACCAAGAGATCGGACAGCTACAGGAGACGTCTGGCCATGGCTGTCGGGGCGGCAGCTCTGTATCCTTCCGAGCGGTGCGTCGAACTGCCTTTTGCCAGCAGTGCGCCAGCTAGCTGCGACCTCTGTTGAAGCTGTTCTGTAGGCTCCGTGAGTGGGTAGCGGTCCATGGCGGCCGTTGGTGGAGACCTGGTGGTGTGTTGTATTGTGGCCGCCGGTAAGTCTTTGTGTTGATAACACAGACGACGTATGTTCTCCGGGTGCATATACACCCTGTGGTGCAGACATCTCGTGGTGGTTGGACGTAAAGTGGGATGCCGATGCAGTAGGCGCTACGATGTCTGAAGTGTGCAGTCACAGCAGTTTCCCGCCAGGTTTCGAGACAAAGTTTCGTTTTGGAGACTATAATAGGCATCTCGCATTGCAGTCCGATTCACGCGGACTGTAACAATCTTCCGCTTCTGGTGAAGTACTGATTTTTATAACTAAAGGCAGTTACTTGTTGTAGAAGTCCGCGGCCCTGATGCAAACACACACAAATTTTTTTCTGTCCTGATAGCGCTTCATTTCTTCTCATTTCAGCTGACTGCCGTTGTTACATCAGTAATTTAAAGAACCAATCCCAAGTATTATTTCAAACGGCACATGATCGTACCGAGTACTGAGCATTCCCTTTTCCTCAGTAGTCGTATGCCATTCTAAATAATGCGTTTTACTTATTCCTTAGGGAACTGAACTGGTGATGGAAATCTGCCGAAATGCGTAATTGGAAGAACTAAGGAGCTATCCAGACAGAAAAAATTTCTGTATAAGTACTGAATTTTGATAACTAAAGAGCCTTAAATGAAGTAAAAATTTTGTTTCCATAGAGGGTTTCATGAAACGGAGGTGCGGCTGGTCCCTGCGGAGGTTCGAGTCCTCCCTCGGGCATGGGTGTGTGTGTTTGCCCTTAGGATAATTTAGGTTAAGTAGTGTGTAAGCTTATGGACTGATGACCTTAGCAGTTAAGTCCCATAAGATTTCACATACATTTGAACATAAAACGGAGGAAAATATCTTAAACTTTGTCTTGTTACCTACTGCTTCTATATCTCTCTTCATATCTGTTGTCATGCACTGCCCTCAGCATCTTTGCTTTACATGTCAACCTTTTCGTGCCATGAAACATTTCTTACTCCATTATCTACCAGCCTTATTTTGTTATATTTTCCAGCATCAAAGTTAACCGATACATAATCCATAATTCATATTCGTACATCATTCATTAAGTTCTGAACGTACCCTCAGGAAAGATAAACTTTAGGTATACAGTATGAACAAAGGAACATATAAACAAAAAACAACACACCAAAGAATCTAAATTTATACAATGCATTAAAAATAAACTAAGACTGCTCCTACTTAAGACAATTCATGATGGTGTCTTCTAAATTTAATCAAGGAAATTCCAAATAAATTTGTAACTTTCAAGAAAAACTGCTGTCTCCTCAATTGTAATATCTGCTGCTTATCTGATTGTGGTAGCTTCATATTTACTTGATTACGATAGTATTCTTCAAAGAAAGTATTTGCGTATAACGGTTAATACTGAGTCTCATTTGCGGTCTATTACTGCCCTGCAAATACAGGTTTATAACGAACTCTCCAACTTACAACGCAGCTAACTTTTCAGTCTTTGAATCTAGAGTCTGATAATTTTTACAAGGGTGGGCTGAAAACTAATGCTTCCGAAGTGTTTCTGTGAAAACTCTTAGTTTTTTAAATAAAACGAACTTTATTAACGTTGTGCCCTCGGAGTCTTTTGCGGCAGCATATCTGAATACAACCCTCTCGTTTTTCAAGCCGCGCAAATTAGAATAAAATTCTCGAATTTTCGATTTCTGTCTCCGCCTCGTCGTCAGGAGTAAAACCATTGACCAAGAAAATTATATTCTTTATTAACATTCTGCATTTTTATCCTTCATGTGTACATATTTGCAGTCCTCTGCCACTAGACGGCTCCGAATTGTAGCGTGTAACATAGCAGCGTGTAACATAACTATGTCGGTGCGTGAGAAACAGCGAGCTGTGATAGAATTTCCAAATTCGAAGAATTCGTTCACACATGGAGCACCTCTCCTTCAACTTGTCAATACCAGACTATACAAGAGCGCTGCACCATCTATCAAAAGCCGACGTCTTGGGTTCACTGTCATCGATCATCCTCCATCCAGTCCCGACATGGGCCCATTCGATTTTCATCTGTTTCCAAAACTGAAAGAACGCCTTCGAGGACACCACAATGTGTTGCTCTGTCATCAAAGTCAAGCATTCTACAGTAACGGTGTCAACAAACTGGTTTCTCGTTGCGAGAAACATGTTTGTCACCAGGGTGACTATGTTGAGAAATAAATATGGAAATGTGAAGAATACAGATGTAGACTGTTAATAACGTTTGTTTTATTTAAAAAGTTTTAATAGTTTTAACATAAAAATTCGGAGTCATTACTTTTCAGCAGGACCTCGTAGAACGAGTGGCAAATTATATACGTTTTAGTTATTTTTAATTGGTCGTGTTTCTCAATACCTGCTTTACGTGATGATTTAAGCTTTGCAGACAGTGGGAACGAATATTGGTGACGCAAACGCTTCTTCAGCGCCACAGAAACGAACTCAACGAGACCACAGCGATGGTGCCTCGACGCCAGGACAGCTAAGTAGTGTACCTACAACACTGCCGCACTCGTGAGTAGTGGTCCGCTGCTTGTTGCCGGGCTTCTCCACACCATGCATGCAGAATCCACGGTTCAGTTCTGTGGAATGGGGCGCTGGCTGTCAACGTCCCCTACTACGACGTTATAGTCACCGCTACTGTCATCTCCCCTCTTCTAGCGAACCAGCGTCTCACGTGATGATTCCTAGCCATTGCTTCGTTGAAATATTGTGCCGTCTCCGCAATACTATCAGGGACAAAGCCCTGGAATCTTCCAAGCAGTTATTACGCCGAGAAGGTCTCAATAGTAGATCTCATACCTCCTTGGGGAGGTGACGTTCAACAGTTTACATAAATTTGATAACTTTAATAACAAGAGAAAGAGAATTGTGCATTTTCGTATTTTTAGTAAGATGTCGATACTAGCATGTTATTCCGACGTTTGCCAAGTCTACCCATTTATACAGGATTGTCAGAAACATTTTGAAAAGCTTATAAGCATGTTGTGATGTATGTTATGCTGAAAAAAACTGTTAAGAAAGAAATTAGATATGTCGCGCCGTTTCCGAGTTAATTAGCATTGAAGATAGCCAATCAGGTCATTGCGAGCGCGAATTCGAGCGCCCCGCCACAGACGGTGTTGCCAAACGTGATAGCGGTACAAAAATTGGACATGGCATGGTACTACGGATAGAACTTGATTCAGAGGCTGTGCGGTCTGGTACACTATCATCTATGAGAACAATTGACACTAATTGTATCTGGAGCCCTGCTTGAATTTGCGCCTGCAGTGGGCTAATTGAGTAACCTGAATGACAATCGACTCGGAAACGGAGTAACATACCGAATTTTTTTCTTAACAGTTATTTCTCAGCATAGCCTACCCTGCAACAACCTTACAAGCTTTTCATACTGTTTCTAACCACCCTGTATAAAGTGTGCGGCCGCCAAGAGAATTACACAACAGTTAGCAGGCACTCGTGGTAGCAAGATTCCGTTATAAATGAATCAGGTCGAGCGGAGTCTCCAGGAGTTTCATTTCACTTCATCTAAATTTCTCGTTGAGTCTATGAACGGTCTCCTGAAAGTGGCTGGAGGTGTATTTTGAGACTTTCTAGTGAAACTGATGAAGAAATAAGGCGAAGATGCTTGCATTCATTCAGAACGTCAACATTAAGGAGAGGAAAGCGCTTCGATCTTTGAGAGATGACGCAGAAAAAGAAATTTGACCTGCTGGCGAGGACAATGACACAGTTGTTCTGTCTGTGGCACTTGTTTCAGCATGATGTCGGTCTTATTTGAGGGCGCTGCGCATCATTGTGTCTAGAAACATTCTGCCGATGTAGTACAACAAAGGACATCCACCCTCCTCAAATTCAGCCGGTTCACTGTCCTCTGAAGAAGAGCGTAAGCCGGCGAGTATTTATGGCCTACCAAAGATACATGAACTACAGGTTCCGATTCACCCCATTCTTAACAATACTGGAACGCCGATATACTTTTTAGTAAACCATCTAGATTTTCTTTTGAGCACTGTAGCAGGGAAATATGACACGAGATCCAAAATCAGGAAGAGTTTTGTGAGTCGACTCAATAACCTGCACCTCGAACGAACTGACATATTACTGAGTTTCGACGTAGTACCTCTGTGCACGTTTGTACATTTGTTGTATTCATTGCATGTCAAAGTAAAGCAACAGGAAGGGGGTATTATACATCTCTTCAAACATGTACTCACCTCGATCTATTTTTTCATTCGACAGCCAATATCTTAAATAAAATGACGGTGTCACTATGGGTAAATTACTGTGCCACTTAGTAGCTAACATTCTTGTGAATGAGTCCGAGGATAAAATTCTTAAATTGGTGGTCCAGAAACCCAAATGTTTTTTAAGATATATGTAATTGTCAGGGAAGGAGAAAGCGATCTTACGTAATTCGTCAAAACGTAAACAATCTTTCTTTATCTTTTAATTGCCTAGATCAATTATATAGGGTGGTCAGAAAATGTCTGAAACGCTTGTTGGGATGCTGTAGGGGATGTTGTACTGAGACATAAATGTTGAGAAAAATATTCGATACGTTGCACCGTTTCCGGGTTAATTAGGACTGAAGTTAGCCAATCACGTAGACGCGCGCGCAAATTCAAGTTCCAGCTAACCAAACGAAGCACCGCCTCTGGCAGGCCGTATGAATGTGAGCGCGTGACACCCCGATTGGCTAATTTCAATGCTAAATAACTCGGAAAGAGCGCAAAGTATCGAAATTTTTTCTTAACATTTGTGTCTCAGTACAACCTGCCCTGCAACATCCTTACAAGCGTTTCAGACATTTTCTAACTAACCTGTGTATATAAATATTGAAATGTAAACATTAGACTAGTATCAGGTGTCAAAGTAACAATCCTCAGACCATGCTCGTGTTGGACGTAGATTGAACGGGATAACAATGTCATGCAATAACTTGCACTCCTATAACAGGCAAATTAAATAGGTAATTTATTGGTTTCAGCAACAACAAAAATGAAAGTGGTTCTATATCACGCTTAAATGAGATGCAGGTTGAACAAAACTAAGTGCAGTAGTATAACCCATATTACATAATTACTTGCACTTGTCTACGAGACACGTTCAGTGAAAAACTATATTTTGGTTGTAACAGCATAATAGAAAAGAAACTGGTTCATCATGAGTAATAAAATCGTAACCAAACGTAAAATATAAAATCGGCATTGTTACACCGCGTAACTTATCGTCAGAAAAATAAAATATCTCTGCATTTGTGTGTCCAGTCGGACTACCTTGATAAATTCCCATTCAAAGCTATAACAGTGCGTTATGCTTCGATGAATATTAGTCATTCGCATTAGCCTATTTATATTTTATATTTCACTACTTTTTATTAACCATGGTGTAGAACGACTCTCATTTTTGTTGCGCTGTTACAAGTACAGAAATTTTTGTGCACAGAACTTGCCTCCTGTACAAGTGTCAATTATTGCATGATATGGTTTTTACTGTATACCTCCTACACGACAGCAACTATACAACCTGCAACACATTCGCGTCCCGCGGGCGGTCGCGCTCCTGCCATCGCTCACCGCGCAGGCGCAACAGTTTGCACACCAAACAACGATTCGTTTGCGTCCCGCCACGTTAACCAAGGCCTGGGCATTCTACATCGCAGCAGGTACTCCGGGTAGTTGAAAATCTATAAATACCTTAAACAACAAGGAATATTGTGACATGATATCCTTAGATTACACACGTTTGTCTGGCATCATGGACTCTTCTACAAACTTTACACGTAAGGAATGACTGAATCATTGGTGAAGTTACTCGCTGATTACCTCGAAGGTAGCACGTTCGTCGTCAGGACTCCTCACGGTGAATCAACGACCCGAGAAGTGCGTGCAGAAGTACCTGAGAAGTCGGTAATAGACCTCTTGTATACTGCCTACACCGCTTGTGACGCTACAATACCATAGCTGGAGGCAGCTAGCGCGAGCCATCTAGCAGCAAAAAAGATGACGCTAAGCGGTAGTATTAATGTAAAATAAGGTCGAGAGAGGGCAGCAGGGAGTGGAGACAGCCAGCGAGAGGCATCTAGCACCTTATAGGAGAAACGGTACTGCTAGCCTTACACGGGGACAGTACTCCCCCTTTGAAAATGTAAATAGTATTTAAAGAAAATAGATAATAAGTAAATGAGTAAAAATAATAATTAAGCTGTACTGATGGAAGAAGAATAAGTACAAGTAAATAGACAACAAGTAAATGAACCAGTAATTTTACAAGAATAACAAATGAGTTACTCCCCCCTAAGGTTACGCGGATGGAACAGCGTAGCCGGCAGACAAGAAAAACAACAATGGTCAGAGTCAAGTCGAGGTGGCTCACGGCAGCGGAAGCTCGCACGTGAGCTGGCGAGGCCAAGTACGCAGTGCACTAACTTTCGTTAATTATCACAAAAGACAGCGCCGAAACGACGTCGGGTGGAATGGAGCAGTGGCATATACATGTCAAAAGGATTGCAGAACGAGGAGAAGTATATTTCACTGAAAAAAGCGTTATTGTGCCATACGGCAATGACGATGGCAACCAGGTGTACCCACGGCTTTGGACTCCGCTATGGGATATACAGGGGCAACGGTAAAGAAGAAAGTTGTTAAGTGCGCTGTCTTGGGCCACGCACGTGAATATAAGACGCTCCCAGCACCGTGAGCAATTGTAAGTGCGAAGCCGTGCCGTAGAACAAAGACCAAAAATAAACAAAAAAGTATTTGTTTTTCCAGTGTAAAAGAAGTATATATAGATATACACTCCTGGAAATGGAAAAAAGAACACATTGACACCGGTGTGTCAGACCCACCATACTTGCTCCGGACACTGCGAGAGGGCTGTACAAGCAATGATCACACGCACGGCACAGCGGACACACCAGGAACCGCGGTGTTGGCCGTCGAATGGCGCTAGCTGCGCAGCATTTGTGCACCGCCGCCGTCAGTGTCAGCCAGTTTGCCGTGGCATACGGAGCTCCATCGCAGTCTTTAACACTGGTAGCATGCCGCGACAGCGTGGACGTGAACCGTATGTGCAGTTGACGGAATTTGAGCGAGGGCGTATAGTGGGCATGCGGGAGGCCGGGTGGACGTACCGCCGAATTGCTCAACACGTGGGGCGTGAGGTCTCCACAGTATATCGATGTTGTCGCCAGTGGTCGGCGGAAGGTGCACGTGCCCGTCGACCTGGGACCGGACCGCAGCGACGCACGGATGCACGCCAAGACCGTAGGATCCTATGCAGTGCCGTAGGGGACCGCACCGCCACTTCCCAGCAAATTAGGGACACTGTTGCTCCTGGGGTATCGGCGAGGACCATTCGCAACCGTCTCCATGAAGCTGGGCTACGGTCCCGCACACCGTTAGGCCGTCTTCCGCTCACGCCCCAACATCGTGCAGCCCGCCTCCAGTGGTGTCGCGACAGGCGTGAATGGAGGGACGAATGGAGACGTGTCGTCTTCAGCGATGAGAGTCGCTTCTGCCTTGGTGCCAATGATGGTCGTATGCGTGTTTGGCGCCGTGCAGGTGAGCGCCACAATCAGGACTGCATACGACCGAGGCACACAGGGCCAACACCCGGCATCATGGTGTGGGGAGCGATCTCCTACACTGGCCGTACACCACTGGTGATCGTCGAGGGGACACTGAATAGTGCACGGTACATCCAAACCGTCATCGAACCCATCGTTCTACCATTCCTAGACCGGCAAGGGAACTTGCTGTTCCAACAGGACAATGCACGTCCGCATGTATCCCATGCCACCCAACGTGCTCTAGAAGGTGTAAGTCAACTACCCTGGCCAGCAAGATCTCCGGATCTGTCCCCCATTGAGCATGTTTGGGACTGGATGAAGCGTCGTCTCACGCGGTCTACACGTCCAGCACGAACGCTGGTCCAACTGAGGCGCCAGGTGGAAATGGCATGGCAAGCCGTTCCACAGGACTACATCCAGCATCTCTACGATCGTCTCCATGGGAGAATAGCAGCCTGCATTGCTGCGAAAGGTGGATATACACTGTACTAGTGCCGACATTGTGCATGCTCTGTTGCCTGTGTCTATGTGCCTGTGGTTCTGTCAGTGTGATCATGTGATGTATCTGACCCCAGGAATGTGTCAATAAAGTTTCCCCTTCCTGGGACAATGAATTCACGGTGTTCTTATTTCAATTTCCAGGAGTGTATATATTGTGCTGTGAAAGAGTATTACATCAGTGTTTACCCTAAATAGTGGTCCCAGTGAATATTATTTGAGAGTTAACCTGAGTCCTTCACCACCTGGTACATGGCTTGGGTATAAGTCATGGGATACACAAGAGGTCGACAGGAGCATCGGCAGTCGCATTGAGGTAGGGAATTTCGCTGGTGATAGTTTCTCAGAAGTGACAACTGTGGATGTGAACGAGCTGGAGGGATCAGAAGACACTACGATGTACTGTACTTGCAAGTTCCCTATGCTACGCTGTGGGTGAAAATGATTGAGCAGAGTAACTGCGTGAAACTTTCAAGTCATCCAAATTGAAGTATTAAGGACAAATGCCGTGATTAAATCCAGAAAGATCACCACAAGTTAGTAACCTTATCAGTAGTTATTGTAAAGATATTAGTAGATTAGTAGATGTAATATCCTGGTAATCATCCTTGTATTGTGTAGGGGAAATGCGTGTAACGGAATAGAAAAAGCGAAGGTCCTTACTGAAGGATATGTGTGTCTGGATAAGGGAAGACTAAATAAAATAGAATACGTCAAAGGGAATCAACCCAAGAGTTACTGCGTGAAGTGTTACCGATTATTCCCATTATAAAATTCTTGTATAATATAAACAGAGCGTGAGGATTGTCAACTACAGGCGCCACGAAGTGGGTCGTGGAGGGCAATCTGTCAGGCAGGTGTGCAGTCGCGCCAAACGAAGTCTGATGGAAGAATCCTGGGGAGGGCACGACCGCCACACACTGACCTCTTTACGTTGCCGCGTGTCACCAGATGAGCCTATGCCGATGACATCGCACTCAGCTGCTGGCGCTGGTAACCAGTAGCTGTCCAGGGAAGACTACAAACTGCCTGCTGTGACATCAAGCTGTGCCATTGAGTAGCAGGAGTCTACCGAACATCTCTAACATAATGGAATGATAATTAAATCAAGACCCTAAGCTGTCGACAGGCGTTGATATACATCAACGGAGATAGTTGAAAATGTGAGCCCCAAACCGGGACTCGAACCCGGGATCTCCTGCTTATATGGCAGACGCTCTATCCGTCTGAGCCACTGAGGGCACAGAGGATAGTGCTTCTGCTGGGAGTTATCCCTTGAACGCTTCCCGTGAGACCTACATTCCCAACTTACTGCCCACACACCACATTCGTAGTGCCGCTGCCCATTACACTAATTACCCGCGGCAGACAATCTTACCGAATCCCGTAAGAGTTCGGGCAATGTGTGTGCATCCAGCACAGAAGAAGATGGTCGGACATGTTCGAAAGAACAGATACCATCATCATATCTCTAACATTACGATCTTCAACTTGCCGATTCCATGGGCACCAACTGTGAAGTAGATCTGTACGATTTTGGACCACCAACACCTATGGAACCATCACTTCGACAGAATCCACAGACGACCAACACCCTGTGCGCCCTTTATTCGCTCTTCAATGAGAGTTCAGCTCTCTCCACTACATGTCACCCTGAGACTTATAGATCTTACAATAGGCTGATAATGGACTAACCCTGACCCGTCTGGGGAACAGCTGCGAAGACTCATCTCACCAAACTCCTCCAACACAAAGTTCTATGACTGATATATTATGTCCCGAGGAACTTCTCAGCTGCGTACCTACGCGACTCAGCTGATGAGATTCTCGTGCTTGATAGAGCACGCAATGAAATTTTGAAAGACGATAACTTCCCAAGAGTCTCTGACCGTCTGCTCGGAAGGCACAACTACGTTGCCGACTGCTATAAGCGGCCCATTGCCCTGCTTGACAGCCCGTAGGGCCACAAGAAGCTGACATCCCAGTCAAATCTAGTTCCTGTCTCCATGCAGGACACACTGAAATACGAGAAACAATAACTAAATAATATCAAACTGAATAGCAGGAAATACGAGTACTCACCCTGTAAACACTACGCTATCAGTACAGGCCAATTTCGCCTGCAGACTATGTTTGCTTGCATCGACAGTTCGTTCTGAGCTATCGAACCAGTTATTCCTTCAAGCTCTCTGGGACGGACGTTGGATGCAACCACAGCCTATCAGTCAAAAGCTCTCTAAGGGGTCAAAAATCCCTACCTTTAGTTCTTCAGATTCTGCCTTTATGCAAACTAATAAGGCAATGGTCCAACCTCACATGTTGAAACCTGTCGAGAAACTTTTCAGGCAGGAATAACACAAAGAAAGAAATGCAGTCTCAAAATTTTAATTCATAAGACGCACTGACAATACTAAAAAAATATTAAAGTTATTCGTTTTTGTCGCACAAAGAGCAGCGTATAACAGCAGTTTATACAGCCCTTCCCACCTAGTGCACAAATCGGCGAATAAGGAGACGCAGCCATGACAAGAGAACATAGCGCTGAGAAGTCCAAAGTACACACACGCCAATTTTAAGCACTTAAAGCACACCAAAAATGCGTCAAATCATTAATATTTCATTAGCCTGAAGTTCACATCGACAGGTAAGCTGTTACAGATGTAATTGTTACACAAATGATTAGTAGAGGAAAGAAAATCAAGACACTATGACGTTACACTGCAGACGACATGCATCAGTCGGGAATTTAATTTGTTGGCATTAAATATTTTATAAAAATTCCTGTAGAACAGTTCTTGTGATAATTTTTAAGTAATGCATATTTTAATTGTGAAGAAATAGTTCCTTGTTTATTCCCTGTAGTCGTCACAAGTATCTAATGGATAACGAAAACAAACGTTATTCTTACACCAGGCATAGTTGATAAAAGACAAATTAATGTTGGTTGATAAGAGCGGTTCCGGCCTCGTGAACTGACATACGGCTGGGAGAGCAGTGTGCCGACCACATGCCCTCCTTATCCGCAGCCAGTGATGCCTGTGTTCTGAGGATGACACGGCGGCCGGTCGGTACCGTTGGGCCTTCCAAGGTCTGTTCGGACGGAGTAAAACGTGCAGATGTAAACTGACAAAGCGCAAGTGGCTAAAGTTTGAAAATACTGATCCGCTGATACACCTGAAAACACAAAGCGCTATGGGGATTATAGCGTTCGAAATTTATTGAAAAATGGTTTATACGGTCGAAAATTTCTTTATCGAGTGTCCGAATCTCCGAATCACACCGTTACCTCCGCGTGTGATCTGAATTATGTTAAGTCTTTTCGTCGTCCTCCTGTAGACAGTAGTATTGTTATCTCCAGGCCAAGAGTCCAACAAAAGCAGTTAAGTATTTTCTGTAAATGGTAAGAAGACGTTTCGAATGTACACGGAGATGATAAAGGTCGTCAGATACCTCGTTCTGCCCGGCGTAGCGCAGCGGTTCGACGTGGCATGGTCCCAACAAGTCGTTGGAAGTTCCCCGCAGAAATACTGACACATGCTGCCTCTATGGCAGATGGCGGTCCGCAGTTCCGAAAGTGTTGCCGGTGAAGACGTCGTGATTACATCCCATAAATGTACTATGGGATGCATGTCGGGCGATATAGGCCACCAAATCAATCGTTCGAACTGTCCAGCATGTTCTTCAAACCAGTCGCGAACAACTCTGGTCCGGTGACATGACATTTTTTAGGAACTTGAAGTTCATGAATAACTGAAAATAGTCAGCAACCATTTCGTCTGGAACCGCGCAACCGCTACGGTCGCAGGTTCGTATCCTGCCTCGGGCATGGATGTGTGTGATGTCCTTAGGTTAGTTAGATTTAAGTAGTTGTAAGTTCTAGGGTACTGATGACATCAGATGTTAAGTCCCGCAGTGCTTAGAGCCATTTGAACCAACCGTTTCCAGTGTATGAGCGGTTCAATTCGACCAGAGGACCAAGTCAGTTCCATGTAAACACAGCCCACACCATTACGGGGCCATCACCGGCTTTCATTGTGCCTTGTTGATAACTTGGTGCCATGACTGTTACCAACTGAAATCTGGACTCATCTAACCAGGCCACGGTTTTCCAGTCGTCTGGTCACTAACCCAGGAGATGTGCTGTAGACGATGTCATGCTGTTACCAACGGCACTCGCGTCAGTCGTCTGCTGCCGTAGCCCATTAACGCCAAATTTCGCCGCACTATCCTAAGGGATACGTTCTCTGTACGTCCCACATTGATTTCCGCGGTTATTTCACATAGTATTGCTTGTCTGTTAGCACTGACAACTTTACTCAAACGCCACTGCTCTCGGTTATTGAGTGAAGGCCGTCGGCCACTGCGTTGCCCGTGATGAGAGGTAACACCTGAGATTTGGAATTCTCGGCACACTTTTGACACTGCATTTCTCGTAATATTGAAATCCCTAACGATTTCCGAAATGGAATATTCCGTGCGACTAGCTCCAACTACCATTCCGTGTTCAAGACCTGTTAATTGACGTCGTGTGGCCATAATAACGTCAGAATCTTTTTCACATGAATCACCTGAGAACAAATGTCAGCTCTAAATCTACATCTACATTCATACTCCGCAAGCAACCTGATGGTGTGTGGCGGAGAGTACTTTTAGTACCTCTAAATGGTTCAAATGGCTCTGAGCACTATGGGACTCAACTGCTGAGGTCAGTAGTCCCCTAGAACTTAGAACTAGTTAAACCTAACTAACCTAAGGACATCACAAACATCCATGCCCGAGGCAGGATTCGAACCTACGACCGTAGCGGTCTTGCGGTTCCAGACTGCAGCGCCTTTAACCGCACGGCCACTT
The DNA here is from genome assembly GCF_021461395.2 of Schistocerca americana. Lineage (NCBI taxonomy): Eukaryota > Metazoa > Arthropoda > Insecta > Orthoptera > Acrididae > Schistocerca > Schistocerca americana. The sequence goes on from NC_060125.1 coordinate 390,081,439, forward strand.
CGGCCGGCTTAGTACCTCTATCGGTTCTCCCTTCTATTTCAGTCTCGTATTGTTCGTGGAAAGAAAGATTGTCGGTATGCCTCTGTGTGGGCTCTAATCTCTCTGATTTTATCCTCATGGTCTCTTCGCGAGATATACGTAGGAGGGAGCAATATACTGCTTGACTCCTCGGTGAAGGTATGTTCTCTAAACTTCAACAAAAGCCCGTACCGAGCTACTGGGTGTCTCTCCTGCAGAGTCTTCCACTGGAGTTTATCTATCATCTCCGTGACGCTTTCGCGATTACTAATGATCCTGTAACGAAACTCTCCGTTGGATCTTCTCTATCTCTTCTATCAACCCTATCTCGCACGGATCCCACACTGGTGAGCAATATTCAAGCAGTGGGCGAACAAGTGTACTGTAACCTACTTCCTTTGATTTCGGATTGCATCTCCTTAGGATTCTTCCAATGAATCTCAGTCTGGTATCTGCTTTACCGACGATCAACTTAATATGATCGTTCCATTTTAAATCACTCCTAATGCCTACTCCTAGATAATTTATGGAATTAACTGCTTCCAGTTGATGACCTGCTGTATTGTAGCTAAATGATAAAGGATCTTTCTTTCTATGTATTCGCAGCACATTACACTTGTGTACATTGAGATTCAATTGCCATTCCCTGCACCATGCGTCAATTCGTTGCAGATCCTCCTGCATTTCAGCACAATTTTCCATTGTCACAACTTCTCGATATACCACAGCATCATCCGCAAAAGGCCTCAGTGAACTTCTGATGTTATCCACAAGGTCATTTATGTATATTGTGAATAGCACCGGTCCTACGACACTCTCCTGCGGTACACCTGAAATCACTCTTACTTCGGAAGACTTCTCTCCATTGAGAATGACGTGCTGCGTTCTGTTATCTAGGAACTCTGCAATCCAATCACACAATTGGTCTGATAGTCCATATGCTCTTACTTTGTTCATTAAACGACTGTGGGGAACTGTGTGAAACGCCTTGGGGAAGTCAAGAACCCGTGTCTATGGCCCTCTGAGTTATTGGACGAATAGTGCGAGCTGGGTTTCACATGATGGTCTTTTTCGAAACCCATGCTGATTCCTACAGAGTAGATTTCTAGTCTCCAGAAAAGTCATTATACTCGAACATAATACGTGTTCCAAATTCTACAACTGATCGACGTTAGAGATATAGGTCTATAGTTCTGCACATCTGTTCGACGTCCCTTCTTGAAAACGGGGATGACGTGTTCCGTTTCCCAATCCTTTGGGACGCTACGCTCTTCTAGAGACCTACGGTACACCGTTGCGAGAAGTGGGGCAGGTTCCTTCGCGTACTCTGTGTAAAATCGAACTGGTATCCCATCGCCGGCCGAAGTGGCCGTGCGGTTAAAGGCGCTGCAGTCTGGAACCGCAAGACCGCTACGGTCGCAGGTTCGAATCCTGCCTCGGGCATGGATGTTTGTGATGTCCTTAGGTTAGTTAGGTTTAACTAGTTCTAAGTTCTAGGGGACTAATGACCTCAGCAGTTGAGTCCCATAGTGCTCAGAGCCATTTGAACCATTTTGGTATCCCATCAGGTCCAGCGGCCTTTCCTCTTTTGAGCCATTTTAATTGTTTTTCTATCCCCCTGTCGTCTATTTTGATATCTACCATTTTGTAATCTGAGCGACAATCTAGAGAAGGAACTACAGTGCAATCTTCCTCCGCGATACAGCTTTGGAAAAAGACATTTAGTATTTCGGCCTTTAGTCTGTCATCCACCGATACACTGTCCTTGCCTCGCATATGCAATACTGCCGTCATATGTATATGTGCATATCGCTATCCCAGGACTTTCGTCACTCCCAGTGTATTTCATCGTTGCAAGTTTGAAAATGTTGTTTGGATTCCATATTACTGTGGAACTCTGGAACCTCCACAAAGACAATTGCTATTAGTAACCATATACTGAAGAAAACACAAAGAAAATTAATTCAATTTCATCCCGATTGTTAACACTTGGCGATATCGCAAAGGCAACTGCTAATTATTATGGATATTAAATGAGTTGCATGTTCGAGGAAATTTTAACTGTGAACGATAATGTCGAAGAAACCGTGAACGGAAACTGAAATTCGCTTTACAAATTACCATCGCGTTGTACCCTCTTATCTGTTTACCGATGCCTTGGCAACCGAGGCGATGCACCTGCAATGTTGAGCACGCGCAGTCTGCTACAGCTACGGTATGGGTGTACATTTCTGCAGCCTCCTGGCGAGCTACGAATTTGGCATTTTTAAAAAAATGTATTTCCAACATGTATTAGCAACTAAAATTTTGACGTAGTGTTTCTGTCTGGGTATTCGTCTCGTATAAAAGATTTCATGGAGGTCTCGACATGTGGTTTTGGATAACTCCCTTGTAAGTACTGATCACGTGATTAACATTCGAACATTTTGAAGTGACTATCAGTGCTGAATTTTGTATATATTCTTCATTAGAGAACGTAGACTTTAACCTTCTGGTATTCTTCTTGGTTTTCAGCCACTTAATCATTATTTCTATCCTTGTAAATAACTTACTCCAGGGAGTAGTTTTTGCTCTCGCTCTTTAATTTCCTAATAAAACTATACTTCACTGTTTACCTGGGCAGTTGTGCCTCTACTTGTGCTCTACACATCACATGGTACATTTAGTTTTGATCAAACTGGATCTCGTACAAGCTCGGTAGAGAATAAGTTTCAGTTTTGTTGGTGATGGACAACTGAACTTTTTTAACTTTCCTCTTAAACAAGTGCAAGATATTGCATATACGGTTATTACTGGTATATTCAGTTTTTGTTCAACCTGCTTTTAATAAGGGTGTGATCTGAAGATGGTTGCCTTGACAGCTGAAACTACTCTAGTCATCATATCTTTCTGTGTATGTACGCGATCTAGGCAGTTAAGAGATTTTTGAAAAAAGATTTTTCACATTTTAACAAATCTTTGTGGTATGGTCACACAGGATCACAATGCTTCCTTCGTTATTAGAGCATCTCAACTCTCCATCAGCAGTATAATTACGAGAGTTCTGGCGCAAAGAGCATTTTCGAGTAAAATTTCCAGGTTGCAACCAAAAATCTGATTTGCCTACATCGAAAAAACCAAATTCTACATAAATAGAATGAAAACAAAAATGATCGACAAACGTGAACTATTTAATAACGTAGGAAATTATAGTAAAGAAAATATTAATTTAATTAAAAGAAAAATACAAAATTTTTATCATTTATTCAGATTCAATAACATGAATAGGTCGATCTTTATTTGTTTTTTTACCTCGATAAACAAAATGTAAATTTACAATTTTATCTAATTTATCATCATCATTTGTAAAGATTTAAGTATATCGATCTCTAAGAGTAATTTTATATTTATCGCGTAAAAGTAATAAACTTTTTCTCCAAATCTAGTTAGTGTAATTTCAGCTTTTGAAGTTACATAAGGCTTATATTTTTTAAGTTCTGATAATTTAATGAACATTTCTGAACAACTATCTCTATAATTGCGAAGTTCAGTTAATAGATTTTCAATGCTACCATTCATGTGCATTTTTATTTATACAGAAAACATTTAAAGAATGAAAAAGTGAAAACGTTTGGAGAAGAGAAAATGGAAGGGAAGGGAACGTTTAACGTTTGTTTGTCTGAAGTCTAACGTTCAAATTTTTTGCTTGTAATGATCGTTCCTGCTGTATCCCTGAGTATTTACCATTCCTTATATTGGTGAAATATCCTACAAGATCGGCAGACTCTCCAAGAAACAACGAATAAAATTTGTCTTCAATCGTCCCGTGGGAGTGCAAACAATGCTTGTTCCGCAACATACGGGCTGAATTGAAGCAGCCAAGGAATATACAACATTCTGTTTCAGTGTGGGAAATGATACTTTTATACATGGCTGTCAATCAGCAGTTGTGAAACATGTTTTAAGAATACAAACAATCAGCCCTTAGCTGCACAAACTTTTTCTAAAATTAACTTCTTGACTAGTTTCGGCAAATTAATTTGCCATATCAAATGATCATACAATTAAGCTTACATCAGAAAGCAATCGTCAGTGAAACTCTGGGTTTAGAATAAGAATTTAGTGATTAACATGGTTGCATCACAATTAACAGCAGGTCAAAAATAATAAGTTTACAGTAATAAACAGATTACAAATGTACCTTCGTTAAAATTTTTGCATAGTGCTGTTAAGCAGTTAAAAAAAACTAAAAATGTGAAGACATAGTGACCAAAAAGATTTCGTATCGTAAGTAAAATATTAAAAAACCATGAGCCATATGATGATTAAGCACCAACAGACTTTGACGGTTTGACTATAAAAGATTTCACTTATTTAAGAAGCAAAGATGATATAGCTTGTAAAAACGGCTGAAGAATGGGTACAATGATCAAGTTTACTTAATACTCAGCAAATGGTGGCGCCATGGGTCGATGGAGAAGTGGTGCTACATTGAACTTTCCAGTATCTTGACACAGAGGCTGGCGCCGCAAACGAGTTTTCAGTGACGCAAGTAAGTGTGCCCGTCCCTCCCCGGCCGGGACATCCAACTCCACGGCGAGCGCGAGGTATCAGTGCGTATTTAGAAGCTGTCTTACCGTTTAGGACCTCTGTCTATAGCTCTTATAAATACTAGCGGCAGCACAGCACATTACGTTAGTAGCTTAAAACCGTAGCCAGATAACGGCGTAACGTAGGAAAATATAGTAGGCGCACTGATCACTGTACAAATATGTGACCTGCGGCTCTGACTAGCCAACACAGTTAAAAGATATTTGAAAAATATATATAAAATAAATTACACCAAAAAGCACGACGACCTCTTCAATATAAAACAAAGTTGAGGAAAACATGAGCAAACAGTTGCAAATGGTCGTTGTTAAAATGTAGTATAAAGTAATAAGCAAATAGAGCTTTATTCAGAGAATTTTATTTAATTATTTATTTATTTATTTATTTATTTTTTTTTTTTTTTTTTTTTTTTTTTTTTTTTTTGAGAAACCACGTCAGGAGCACAGCGTTGTATGGTAGTGAAACATGTACGGTGGAAAAACTGGAACAGAAGAGAATCTAAGCGTTTGAGATGTGGTGCTACAGACGAATGTTGAAAATTAGACGAGCTGGTAAGTCACGGATTGAGGAGGTTCCACGCAGAATCGGAGAGGTAAGGAATATGTGGAAAACACTGACATGGAGACGGGACAGGATGATAGCACATCTGTTAAGACATCAGGGAATGATTTCCTCGCTACTAATGGGAGCTGTAGAGGGGAAAACTGTAGAGGCAGACAGAGGTTGGAATACATCCATCAAGTAATTGAGGACGTAGGTTGCAAGTGCTGCTCTGAGATGAAGAGGTTGACGCAGGAGAGGAATTCGTGGCGGGCCCATCAAACTGGTTAGAAGACAGAAGGCACACAAAAAAGGAGTATTCGTGACCGGGCTCCACAGAACGTATTGGTCTTGCTATGTCAGGCAGAAAGAACTGCTGTTGCAAACCAATGTATGGATATACAACACACCGTGAACTGCCGAGAGACCAAGGCCCTCTTGTCCACCTTCACCTATTGGGAATCTCTCATTAAAGAAGCGTTCGAAATATAGGGTAGACATATAAGTTTTCTGAGCATCGTCCCGCGTTTCAATGTAGAAGCTATACTGGACAAATAAACCTTCGGCCACGGTTCCAGTGCCATTGTTCTGGATCTACCGTTGTGTTTTAGCTGTGTGGAGTCGCTTTTATTTTGTCATTGCTGCTCACTGAGGATGACATTACATCACAGTTCTAAGAGGTCGTTATTGTGATGGTCAACTGAAGCGGAAATAGAGGGAAACTTTATTGTGATAGTTTGCTGCGGTGGAAGGAGTGGCGATGTGCTGTTGCCTGCTGTTTCTTGCACTGTTTTCTATGGCTGGTGCTCGTCGGCGAATTTGGTGTGGGCTGCAGTTTTCCTCTTGCTGGACGCAGACCGTGCGGCGGCAGTTACTCGCCGGTAGCAATCGTGTCACGTGATGTTGGTTCGGCCTGTTGAACTCTTGAGGGCTGGCAGCCAGGATGGGGCAAACCTGTAACCATCCTCTCTCTTGGTGTTATTAGTGTGTTGTACTATTTCCATGGCTTCTCTGATTCAGCTGGCTGCTTGGCCAGTGCGCGAGTTTCGTTAAATTTGATTTCCTTACCGCAGTATTGTCGGCGTTCCATTGCACAGTTGCTGTGCAACCCCATATGAATGTAGAGCTCATGTTCTGGTGTGCGCATTGCTGTCGCGCTGCCGGTATCACCGATGTGTGCTTCTCCTCACTTACTTTCCACCTTGTACACAACTGCAGTGTGTAAAGCTCTAAATTGTCCTTCGCGGAACCTAGTAAAACCAGGATCTTGCGGCTGCTGTTGTAGACAGGCTGGTTATCAACCTGGCGAAGGAATTTACCAATCACGCCAGCGACATTTCTCGCATATCGTAAGCGCGCTGTTGGATGCAGTTTGTCAATTTCTTGCCTATTTCACTTCCTTATATTTGTTACCGTGGCTCTCTGAACCGATTTATGGTTGTAGGCATTGTCCACGAACGTTGTACGCAGCTCAAGCTGTATTACTGACGCACAGAACCACGAGCTCAGACACAAACTCTAAGCTGGCAGGCGAACACACTTCTCTCAGTGAAAACTCACTGCGACACGTTAATGCAGGTTCACTAGCAGAACGGATAACATATTTCATTATTCACAGAGTTGCACACTGTACCTCTTGTCCATCACTAAGAATCCACCAGCAGAGTTCCATCAGACTCATTCGCCCGTCCAAACACCGACTGCCACGAAACGGACCGTGTCTGTTTCTCAAGCCTGCACATGGTACCCCCTCAGCATAATGCCTAGGCAGACATCAAACGCAAGCACTAAACTCTCTGCAGTCATCACCGATCGCTTAAAAAGGAATTTACAAACATGGTACAGGAATCTTCCACCTTCGAACATGGATGCTCCGGCGATACACGACTTTTATGCAGACAGGAAGCGTTGCGGAAGTTCTGTATTGTTTACAGAAGGCTGGAAATTTTCTTAACCTCTTAGCTTTCCATGTGTGTGATAAAGTAAGCAAACACAATGTCCGCATCTGGGGCTCAACCAATCTGTATACTGTGACGGGAGAGGTAGATGACAGCCCAAATGTGAATTTGTAGTGTTGTCTGATGGTTGATCGCATTATGGGATCATTTTCTTCTCTGAAAAAAAAAAACAAAACAGTCAAGTGTAACAGTTACCTTGATTTGCTGGAGCTGTTAGCGTTTCCACAGCTGGCTAGCCACCTAGACACAATCGTTTTCCAACAAGATGTTGCACCGCCACATTGCGCGAGATGTTACAGACCCGGTATTTCCAGATCGCTGGACTGCTACGGCTCGACTAATTTCCTGGCCTCCTAGATCGCCTAACATTATAAATGGTTCAAATGGCTCTGAGCACTATGGGACTTAACATCTATGGTCATCAATCCCCTAGAACTTAGAACTACTTAAACCTAACTAACTTAAGGACATCACACAACACCCAGTCATCACGAGGCAGAGAAAATCCCTGACCCCGCCGGGAATCGAACCCGGGAACTCGGGCGCGGGAAGCGAGAACGTTACACGACCACGAGCTGCGGACGCCTAATATTACACCAACAGACATTTTACTATGAGGGTATTTCCAAGACGGAGTCCACCAAACGCCTGTCAATCACATCGATGATTTAAGGAACCAAATCGTTGCTGTCATTGCCACAGCTGATGCAGATGTTGTGCCGAGTGTGTACAAAGCTTGAATACGACTGGACATTGTGCCCACCATCAAGGAAAACATAAAAACTTTGTGATACAGTGTGTCACATAAGCCAAGCATGTTCTGAATATTTTAATTGGGTTGGATGCTATTGTTGTTGTTGTGGTCTTCAGTCCTGAGACTGCTTTGATGCAGCTCTCCATGCTAATCTATCCTGTGCAAGCTCCTTCATCTCCCAGTACCTACTGCAACCTACATCCTTCTGAATCTGCTTAGTGTATTCATCTCTTAGTCTCCCTCTACCATTTATACCCTCCACGCTGCCCTCCAATGCTAAATTTGTGATCCCTTGATGCCTCAGGACATGTCCTACCAACCGATCCCTTCTTCTGGTCAAGTTGTGCCACAAACTTCTCTTGTCCCCAATCCTATTCAATACCTCCTCATTAGTTACGTGATCTACCCACCTAATCTTCAACATTCTTCTGTAGCACCACATTTCGAAAGCTTCTATTCTCTTCTTGTCCAAACTATTTATTGTCCATGTTTCACTTCCATACATGGCTACACGCCATACAAATACTTTCAAAAATGACTTCCTGACACTTAAATCTATACTCGATGTTAACCAATTTCTCTTCTTCAGAAACGCTTTCCTTGCCATTGCCAGTCTACATTTTATATCCTCTCTACTTCGACCATCATCAGTTATTTTACTCCCCAAATAGCAAAACTCCTTTGCTACTTTAAGTGTCTCATTTCCGAATCTAATTCCCTCAGCATCACCCGACTTAATTCGACTACATTCCCTTATCCTCGTTTTGCTTTTGTTGATGTTCATCTTATATCCTCCTTTCGAGACACAGACCATTCCATTCAACTGCTCTTCCAAGTCCTTTGCTGTCTCTGACTGAATTACCTCAAAGTTTTCATTTCTTCTCCCTGGATTTTAACACCTACTCCAAATTTTTCTTTTGTTTTCTTCACTGCTTGCTCAATACACAGATTGAATAACATCGGGGAGAGGCTACAACCCTGTCTCACTCCCTTCCCAACCACTGCTTCCCTTTCATGCCCCTCGACTCTTATAACTGCCATCTGGTTTCTGTACAAATTGTAAATAACCTTTCGCTCCCTGTATTTTACCCCTGCGACCTTTAGAATTTGAAAGAGAGTATTCCAGTCAACACTGTCAAACGCTTTCTCTAAGTCTACAAATGTTAGAAACGTAGGTATACCTTTCCTTAATCTTTATTCTAAGATAAGTCGTAAGGTCAGTATTGCCTCACGTGTTCCAACATTTCTACGGAATCCAAAGTGATCTTCCGCAAGGTCGGCTTCTACCAGTTTTTCCATTCGTCTGTAAATAATTCGTGTTAGCATTTTGCAGCTGTGACTTATTAAACTGATAGTTCGGTAATTTTCACATCTGTCAACACCTGCTTTCTTTGGGATTGGAATTATTATATTCTTCTTGAAGTCTGAGGGTATTTCGCCTGTCTCGTACATCTTGCTCACCAGATGGTAGAGTTTTGTCAGGACTGGCTCTCCCAAGTTTGTCAGTAGTTCTAATGGAATGTTGTCTACTCCGGGGGCCTTGTTTCGACTCAGGTCTTTCGGTGCTCTGTCAAACTCTTCACGCAGTATTGTATCTCCCATTTCATCTTCATCTACATCCTCTTCCATTTCCATAATATTGTCCTCAAGTACATCGCCCTTGTATAGACCCTCTATATACTACTTCCACCTTTCTGCTTCCCCCCTTTGCTTGGAACTGGGTTTCCATCTGAGCTCTTGATATTCATACAAGTGGTTCTCTTTTCTCCAAAGGTCTCCTTAATTTTCCTGTAGGCTGTATCTATCTCACCCCTAGTGAGATAAGCCTCTACATCCTTACATTTTTCCTCTAGCCATGCCTGCTTAGCCATTTTGCACTTCCTGTCGATCTCATTTTTGAGACGTTTGTATTCCTTTTAGCCTGCTTCATTTACTGCATTTTTATATTTTCTCCTTTCATCAATTAAATTCAATATTTCTTCTGTTACCCAAGGATTTCAACTAGCCCTCGTCTTTTTACCTACTTGATCCTCTGCTGCCTTCACTACTTCATCCCTCAGAGCTACCCATTCTTCTTCTACTGGATTTCAACTAGCCCTCGTCTTTTTACCTAGTTGATCCTCTGCTGCCTTCACTACTTCATCCCTCAGAGCTACCCATTCTTCTTCTACTGTATTTCTTTCCGCCATTCCTGTCAATTGTTCCCTCATGCTCTCCCTGAAACTCTGTACAGCCTCTGGTTTAGTCAGTTTATCCAGGTCCCATCTCCTTAAAGTCCCACCTTTTTGCAATTTCTTCAGTTTTAATCTACAGTTCACAACCAATAGATTGTGGTCAGAGTCCACATCTGCCCCTGGAAATGTCCTACAGTTTAAAACCTGGTTCCTAAATCTCTGTCTTACCATTATATAATTTATCTGATACCTTTTAGTATCTCCAGGATTCTTCCAGGTATACAACCTTCTTTTATGATTCTTGAACCAAGTGTTAGCTATGAATAAGTTATGCTCTGTTCAAAATTCTAACAGATGCCTTCCTCTTACATTTCTTAGCCCCAATCCATATTCAACTACTCTGTTTCCTTCTCTCCCTTTTCCTACTGACTATTAAATTTTCGTCTCCCTTCACTACCTGAATAATTTCTTTTATCTCATCATACATTTCTTCAATTTCTTCGTCATCTGCAGGGCTAGTTGGCATATAAACTTGTACTACTGTAGTAGGCATGGGCTTCGTGTCTATCTTGACCACTGTAATCCGTTCACTATGCTGTTTGTAGTAGCTTACCCGCATTCCTATTTTCCTATTCATTATTAAACCTACTCCTGCATTACCCCTATTTGATTTTGTATTTATAACCCTGTATTCACCTGACCAGAAGTCTTGTTCCTCCTGACACCGAACTTCACTAATTCTCACTATATCTAACTTTAACCTATCCATTTCCCTTTTTAAATTTTCTAACCTACCTGCCCGATTAAGGGATCTGACATTCCACGCTCCGATCCGTAGAATGCCAGTTTTCTTTCTCCTGATAACGACGTCCTCTTGAGTAGTCCCCGCCCGGAGATCCGAATGGGGGACTATTTTACCTCCGGAATATTTTACCCAAGAGGACACCATCATCATTTAACCATACAGTAAAGCTGCATGCCCTCGGGAAAAATTACGGCTGTAGTTTCCCCTTGCTTTCAGCCGTTCGCAGTACCACAACAGCAAGGCCGTTTTGGTTAATGTTACAAGGCCAGATCAGTTGCCCCTGCAACTACTGAAAAGGCTGCTGCCCCTCTTCAGGAACCACACGTTTGTCTGGCCTCTCAACAGATACCCCTCCGTTGTGGTTGCACCTACGGTACGGCTATCTGTATCGTTGAGGCACGAAAGCCTCCCCAACAACGGCAAGGTCCATGGTTCATGGGGGGAGGGGTTGGATGCTATAACTAATTAAAGTTGTACCACACCTTTTGAGACACCCTGTGGTATGCAGGATGACCCATAAGTCCGTTAACATTTGAAAATGTACTAATTCACTGAATAATGTAGTCAGAAAGGTAAAACTTGATACACATGCCTGACATGATATGTGGTTTTACTGAAACCAGAAACTGGTCAACAAACGGTGCTGGACAGCAACACGTCAGTGATGCCACATGAGAATCATGTATAAAATCAGCTTAACTTGTGCTACTGAAAACCCTATAAATGTCATGGACAACACTCTTACACTTGCACGAGATGTGGCCTAGAACACAAATTGGAACTGGTAACACTGGCCGATGATCAAGCGCTCAAACACAGGTGGGCGCATTGACGTTACAGTCCCCATTGCAAAGAACAACTAGTTACAATATCAAGTATTCAAAATAAGAAAACAACACTTAACTCCACTTAGATGAAAAGGGGCTGCGACTTGCAGGATTCCTGCCAGGGTGTTATTGTCTCCAACCCACACAGGGAATCTTCGAGGTGACGTAAACCTTAAGTTTGCAGAGTAAGGCGGGAACTTGTCGACCAGGTTGCACGTGACGTCCCTCTCTCATCGCGCCACCCACCGCTACCAATTCTTTAGCGAGCCGGTCAGGTTTGCCGCCGACCGGATTTTACCTTACGCCATTCCTGGAGACCCACGCCGGACAGCCGGAGTCCTGGAAAAGCCCCAACTTGCCAGTCACGCTGCCCTCAGCCAACTGGCCTATTCAGGTCCCGCCAAACCAACAACACGTACACCTCGACCACCTTAGCTCGCGACACACGATCGACTCGACACTGGCAACCTAACCAGTTAGTGGTGCCAGTGGAATGCCATACCGCCAGTATAAGAGCCGCCATGGCTCAACTTCCCCCCTTCCCCTCTTAAACCACTCATTCCCCCCTCCCCCTTGAGAAAAGGCCGGAGGTTAACTGGATTAACTTGACTAAGGTGGACTCTGAGGATCTTAGCCGTGGCTAAATCCTTGACCAGCACGTTAACCAACCACAAAATTTTAATAACGGAACACAGACCAATGAAATGGAGGTGAACAAGTCTAACGCCGCCCTGAGGTCTCCCGGCGTCGTTTCTAACGAAGATCTTATCCCGTACCTTGTCCTGGAAAGGACATCTATCTTTGTTATACCGCTTTTCCTATTGACGATAGGCCGATTCAGTATTGTTCCTAGCCCGTCGCCAATCTTCCTTAAGGTTATCAGGAGTGCTAGATGTGGGCAGACGATCATTAATAATTCCTATGTTAGATAGTTGAGAGTTGAGGGACACGACAACATAAGAGCGGCAGGAGTAGCCTTCGAAACCTCACGTTGAGCGGAATTAAACGTGAAATTGAGCCAAAGGGGGCCGCATCCCATTTACTCGAGGCTTATCACGAAATATAATGAAGGCCGACTTAAGATTACGTTTGACTCTTTCGGCGAAGGGCGCCTGAGGATAATATGGCATGCTAGTGGCATGGTTAATGGCATTTCGAAAGCAAAACTGTATAGATTGTTTAGAAACATGCGCCGGAGCGTTACCACTCACCAGAGCCTTAGGAGGACCAAACCAGGAGAGGATGTTGGCGAGGTGTCTGGTAGTAACAGCGGCAGTAACCCCACGGCTAGGAACGAGCCAAGCAAATCGTGAAAACGTGATAGCGACCACAAGCATAAAACTGTTTTCTTTCTTAGTACAGGGAAGGGATTCCACAAAATCAATAAAGATTTTATCCATATGGTACTGTTCGCACGCTGGTTGTAACAACCCGATCGGTGGTTTGTTATTGAGTTTACCCCTTCTCCCAAAGAAGCACTTACCAACCAAACGCCGGATATCCCTGTACAATGACGGCCAGGTGAGGTGAGTTCGTATCTCTGCCAAGGTCTTGTACAGGCCTAAATGCCACCCACAAACTAACTGTGGAAGTAATGGAAGATGGAAGGGACCAACTCAAGGAGGCAAACAAATCCTGAATTGACCAGGTTCTTCCATTTGTTTACGCAATACACCATTTCAACGAAAACCTCGGCACCCCTTTTCTGGATAACAATTGCCTCCTAATGAGTCACCACAACGGATCGTGTTGCTGTTTAATTTTAAGGCCAGAAATTAATTAGGGCACTTCGTTGAGAACAGTATAAACAAGAGCATGGGAGCCCTTAGTGGCATCTTCCTGTTCAAATGTGCGACCGAGCGCATCGGCTTCCTGGTTTACAGAGCCTTTAACGTGGCGCACCTTAAAATGAAACTCCGAAATCTGGCCTGTCCACCTTGCGTTTCTAACGGTTTTCTTGGGCCTGGCCAGGATCAAACTTAACACCTGATTATCGGTCTGCAAATCGAACTCCCTGTGTTCCAGGTAGAACTGGATCTTTTCAGGGCGAAGAGAACAGTCAGTGCCTCACACTCATACACAGAATAATTCAACTCGGGGCCGGCTTACGTTCTTGACACTAAAGCTAAAGGACGTCTTTGACCATTGTTCTCCTGGAGGAGAACTGCAGCAATCCCTGGAATGGACGCGTGAGTCTGAACAACAAATCTCTTGTCGAAATCGGGCACAGCACGGCGGTCTTAGTAAATGCAAATACACGCTGTTGGCTTTCACCCTGTACAAATTTTACCCTTTGCAGCAAACTGAGTGAAATTGGGGACGAACTTAGGGAAATAATTGGCCATTCCAATATATCTAGCTAGCTAAATCTTAGTCCCTGGTTGAGAGAAGCTCTTCAAGTCCTTCGTTCGCTCTTGGTCGATATTGATAACATCCCCGGAAGCTAGATGACCCAAAAACGAAACCTGATGCCTGTCGAGGGTAATCTTAGAGGGCTTGATGACTAACCCAGTGTCGCGAAGCTTTGACAACACCTGTTTAAGATGCACGAGGTGCTCCTCAAATGAACCACTATAAATGATCACATCATCGAGGTAACTAAAGACACCGACGAACTTCAAATCCCCCAAGACGTGATCAAACGAACGGCAGAGAACAGCGGCTCCGGTGGCCAAGGCAAAGGGCGCCGTGTTCAGCTCATAGGTGCCAATTGGTGCAAAAGACCGTGACATGCTTAGATTTTTCGACGAGGGAAATTTGATAATTGGCTTGATTCAAGTCAAGCACAGTGAACCACTTAGCTCCAGAGAACCACATAATAGAGTTGTGATGATCAGGCAAACTCTATGACAGCGTTTTGGTTCAGCAGCCTATAATCCGCGACCAGCCTATAGTCCTGAGTTGGTCGTGGGGGGCGAGAAAAATGGGCGAGGCATAAGGAGAAGTAGAAGGCCTGAGTGCCCCATCCTGCAACATATTAGTCGATAGGGAGATTGCCGAACCGGAATATTGTCAATCAGACGTATATCATACTGGATCACACTAGTTACTCCTAGCTTATTAGACAAAACATCAGGAAACTCCACCAAGAAATCCAACAAATGCGTAGTCTGAACCAATTGGAAACGATCCATGTCAAATTCATCAGTCTGGAAACTTTCTGAATTAGTCACACTAGGACGACGACGAGAACAGAGGGCAATCTTCTGACCAGGGAGAATTTTTTTTTAAAAAAAAGACACGACTAGCAAAATCTAGGACCAAACTGGTTCTTTGAATAAAATGGCACCCGAGCAAGAAACTAATTTCTAGGTCCTTAACAACCAGGAGGGTAATCAGCCAAGGGAAATTGGAAATGGATAAGCTGCCACCCACCTCAACAACCAGAGGCAGCTCTTGCCCATTATCTAGACGACATCTCTGACTGCAGGGACGTAAGGGAGTTAATCTACACAAATGGCCAAACAATAAATACCACTTATAGTCGATTAACGAGACAGAACTACGAGAGTCCAATAACGCACACAGAGGCTCCTGTCCGAGGTGGGAGCAAACATAAGGGAGGGGCAATTTTGCCACTGCATGAATACCTGCACATTGTAATGGTACTTGAATTACGTAACCATTACGGCACCTCACCTCAACCTCTCGATACCAGCAATATTCTACTGTGTTTCTGTAAAATAGTTAACATATTTCTGTGAAAACATTCAGATTTGATTTCATTAATGTAGAGGTACTTTGATACATCGATATGCTTATATTGCAATGATATTATTCTTATGTGTATTCTTTCTTTTGTCACTAATATCTTTGACGTACTTGTAACTCTGAATTTTTGGGCGCGTAAGCGATTATTTGAGAGTCAAGTCTTGGTCATCATGTTGAAAAGACGCAAATTGTAGTCAGTTTATGAAATGTGAACTTTAACAGTGAGGAAGATATTTTCAAGTATGTTTCATATTGTGAAGTGATGTTGCAACAAAAGTAATAAAAAAGAAGTGTAACTTAAATTCGGAGTGCTGATTACTTTTTTAAATCACCATTGTCCTAACTTGCAAAAGTTTAATCTTCAAGAATGGTTTATGAAACACATCTATAAAACTTTTAAATATCGCAGAATAACACCTAGGCCTCTTTGCATCCGACCTTGGAATCGTCACTACCTAGATTTTAGACGATTGAGCCATGAGTTCACAACGAGAGCAGCGTGGGAAACACGAAAATATGAGTGCCTAGTTTATCCATTATTTCAAGAAATGACTTTAATAACTTTGCTCTAATGACACCGGCCACATAATATAACTTTGTTGTTGCCCGAAAATGCAATATTTAGCAGCGTGAGCAACACTACAATCATAATTAATTTTTGACCTTTGTTGTGGTAGGGTTGTTAGAACATCCAGTACCGTGCTCGTGCGCGCCACAACTAAAACAACGCCTATGCCCGAAAAAATCGAATTTGTACCGAGCGAGGTGGCACAGTGGTTAGCACGCTGCACTCTCATTCGGGAGGACGACGGTTCAATCCCGCGTCTGGCTATCCTGATTTATATTTTCCGTGATTTCTCTAAATCGCTGCAGGCAAATTCCAGGATGGTTCCTTTGAAAGGGAAAGGCCTATTTCCTTCCGCGTCCTTCCCTAATCCGATGAGACCGATGACCTCGTTGTTTAGTCTCTTCCTCCAAACAATCCAGTCCAAATTTGGGAGAGGGTATGGCCCTCCTGGTAACTGAAGGCACTGGTGCCATACCCACATCTACCTTACACAGCTCATCAGCAAAGGTGAAAGCCTCAATAGAATTGGCCAACTCCTACAATTCATTGAAAGTTGGCGGGACGGCGAGCAAAGACCAAACGTGATCGATCCTCGGGGACCGCGAGGATTGGCCGCGTGGTCTGAGGAGTTGTGCCGTGGAGTGCACGGTCCCTCCCGCCGCAGGTTCGAGCCCTCTCTCCGGCACGGGTGTGTGTGTTGTTCTTAGCATAAGTTAGTTTAAGTAGTGTGTAAGTCCAGGGACCGATGACCTCAGCAGTTTGGTCCCTTAGGAATTCACACACACACATTTGATCCTCTCTGCGCATACCCTCTAAGATGTTAGAAATATCAGACTCAGTAACAGGCATATCAAGGGCTAACACGGCCATTCACATTCCCCCCACATATTGGCTCAACGTCTCAGACGATGCTAGAACCTGCCAATAATACTTCCACTCGAGCTCACTGCGTATACGCGCTGACAACTTTCTGTCTATAACAAGAGCTCTGAGCTGCCCTATAGATTCCTGGCGTCTCAAGGTATCCACTGTCCCTTTAGCTAAAGGATAAAGCAAAAACAGGACCACGTGGTGCGGAATTCGTAACGCATCCGCATGAGACTCAAATCGCACCAGTAACCACAAAATTTGCTGCACTTGATTTAAACTATCAACAGACAATTCTTGAATACCGGTCGGGAGACACATAATCGGAGTGGGTAACTTAGCAAATTGTTCAGAGAGCAAACTACCTAGGCTTCGGGACTCGAAACGCTTACGCCACTACTGAGTTGATTAAGACTTGAAATTTCCCGCCCTGGACCTACATCCTCGCTTTCTAAACCCAGGGATGTCACCCTAAGCCGCAAATCCCTTGTCCGATCACTCGACTAGAAAGTTTCGGCCTCTCTGATCGTTCAGCTCAACACGGCTCAAGTCCAGCAACCGATTCCCTAAACGCGCCAGATTCGCTTGAATACTATCGATCGGACTAGTTAGTTGTAAGTTAGCTATTTTCCAGAAAGGAAAGATTTCACGGTATCTCATCCAACGCAGTTGAAATGATATGAACAGAGGCACCTACCTCCCCGACGGTATCCGCCAAAAGACTGAGCGGCATGTCCAGCGCCACCACGCAACTTGTCGCCAATTCCGGAACGCTACCTTCAGTTGGAAGTTGACGAGCTTTCCGCTCGTATTGCAGAAATTGTTTTTCTGTATGAGAGATTCTGAGACGCTCTCTGGAATCCATGCTAAGCAACGACCCGCTGAAAAAAAAAATGGTTCAAATGGCTCTGAGCACTATGGGACTCAACTGCTGAGGTCATTAGTCCCCTAGAACTTAGAACTAGTTACCCTAACTAACCTAAGGACATCACAAACATCCATGCCCGAGGCAGGATTCGAACCTGCGACCGTAGCGGTCTTGCGGTTCAGGACTGCAGCGCCTTTAACCGCACGGCCACTTCGGCCGGCGACCCGCTGAAAACAAAACCAATGTATGAGTAGAACACCTTAAAAGGAGACATACGTTCACACAGTAGTCACAAGGGACAACAAATGATGTAACCCCCCTCCTGCCAAAGAGAACGTAACCAAGCTCTGCGTATACCAGCTCATACGTCACAACTAGGCTTGGGATAGCTTGAGGGAAAAACATGGGAGTCGGACCCACACATTTGTCATTTGTTTCGTGTAATACGCTTTATTAATTCATGACAATATTAACATTGCAATTTAAAAACTTATTAAAGCAATCAGAAATCTGAGCAAAAGTTGAACATGCTCAAATCATTTTAAAAAAAACTAACAATTACACAATTGAAAGCAGGACCTGAAAATCGGAAGCAAAGGGTTCCCAAAAACAAGAAAAGCCACATCAATTCGGCGTAGATGCAAGCAGGTTCAATAAACAATTCTGTCAACCAAATGAATTAAAATAACAGCTGTTAAATGTTGCTCAATTCATTTGAAAAAAAAAAAAAAAAACTTTGACAATTGTACCACTAATAGCTGCCCCGGCTGAGTCAATAACACAAACATACGCGTATACTGCTTTGCTTCCCACATAGATCGAGCCACTGTTTATTCCCTTCACGAAACCTATCACAGAGAATACTCCTACTCTTGCACGCGATATATCCTAGATCAAAAATTGGAATTACAAACATTGATCGATGATCAGGGGTTCAAACACTGGTGGGCGCGTTAATATAACAGGCCCCATTCCGTATAACACAGGCTTGTTATCAAGTACCCAAAATAAGAAAAGAATACTTAAATCCACTTAGGTGAGAAGGAGCCACTACTTTCAGGGTTCCAGCAAGGGCGTTATTGCCTCCAGCCCACGCAGGCGATCTTCGAGGTGAAGTGAACCTTAAGTTTGCAGAGTAAGCTGGGAACTTCTCGACCAGGTTGCACGTGACGTCCCTCTCCCTTCGCTCCACCCGCCGCTGCCAATCCTCAAACGAGCCTGCTAGGCTTGCCGCCGACCGATTTAACCTCACGCCATTCCTCGAGACCCACGCCGGACAGCTGGAGTCCCCGAAAAAGCCACAACTTACCAGCCACGTGCCTCTCAGATAGTTGGCCTCTCCAGGCCCCGCCAAACCAACAACAACATACAAGCCTCGACCAGAGACCTTAGCTCGCGACACACGACCGACTCGACATTGGCATTGGCGTCAGAGGAAAGCCATAACGCCAATATAATACCCGCCACGGTTCAAACTTCACTTCCCAAACAGCATTCCACATAAAACCTTTTTACGTCATTGGTCATTCGAAGCTCGTGACCCGATTTCTTTAACATTTATTTGGCTATTATATGTCTAGAGCAGTTGTAAGTCTTCCTTGGTCATGGACGGCAATACAGGTGAACTACTTGTTTCTAAACCGTTTGTAAGACCTTGTTGCAATTATTGCAGTTGGCGTAGAAAAGTTGTAAACGTGCAGCAGTACAACGAATTATTTTATATACTTGAACCCAGTGTCTCTTCCCATAGTTTTGAATCTCAGAGCTCTACGTAATTGGATAGTCGCATGTCGGGTCGAAAAACTACTCCATATTCTAACAGCATGCGCTGCTGTTAGTGGTACAGTTGTTAAGCTTTTTTTTTCAAATGAATTGAACAACATTTAACAGCTGTTATTTTAATTCATTTGATTGATAGAATTGTTTATTGAACCTGCTTGCATCCACGCCCAGTTGATGTGCCTTTTCTTGTTTTTGGTAATTCTGTGCTTCCGATTTTCAAGTCCTGCTTTTAATGGAGTAATTGTTAAAGTGTTTGATGCTAAAACACTTTGGATGACCTCGGATGTCTAGTTGCCTTCCATAAACGTTTTAGAAGACATTAAATTAAAAGTCAGGTGATGTTAATCGTTGCGAATCACTGATCTTTGCTTGGTTCACTCACTTTGTAGCACTACATACACGAGCGAATTGCGTAATTATGTCAAGGAGACACACCTACCCTTTACTGTTAGCAACCTAAGATATACCGGGTGATCAAAAGGTCAGTATAAATTTGAAAACTTAATAAACCACGGAATAATGTAGATAGAAAGGTAAAAATTGACACACGTGCTTGGAATGACATGGGGTTTTATTAGAACCACCCCATACATTGCTAGACGCGTGAAAGATCTCTTGCGCGCGTCGTTTGGTGATGATTGTGTGCTCAGCCGCCACTTTCGTCATGCTTGGCCTCCCAGGTCCCCAGACCTCAGTCCGTGCGATTATTGGCTTTGGGGTAACCTGAAGTCGCAAGTGTATCGTGATCAACCGGCATCTCTAGGGATGCTGAAAGACAGCATCCGACGCCAATGCCTCGCCATAACTCCGGACATGCTTTACAGTGCTGTTCACATTATCCTCGACTACAGCTATTGTTGAGGAATGATGGTGGACATATTGAGCATTTCCTGTAAAGAACATCATATTTGCTTTGTCTTACTTTGTTATGTTAATTATTGATATTTTGATCAGATGAAGCGCCATCTGTCGGACATTTTTTGAACTTTTGTATTTTTTTGGTTCTAATAAAACCCCATGTCATTCCAAGCATGTGTTTCAATTTGTACCTCTCTATCTACTTTATTCCGTGATTTATTCGCTTTTCAAATTTATACTGACTTTTTGATCACCCTGTATACTGCAGACTGAGAGCTTTTTCGGTTGCATTATCATCGTTGGTTGCTTACGTAGAGTTCTTGCTCCAAGTTAGCAGTGGGCGAGGGGCGGCGTATTGGCAGGTGCAGAGACATTTGAAAGGGGCCGAGCAGGTCTGTAACGCAGGAGGCAGCCAGCCTGCAGAAGCCAATAAAACAATGACGTGCATTGTAGCCCGCGCACTGGGCCGCTCAGATTTCCTGGCTACGCGCTGCCAGTTGTGAGCAGACTGTCCCGTGGGAAACGCACACGGCTGCCTAGAGGCTCCATGCACTTGTCGAAGCAGCCAGACCTTGCTTGTATCCTGAAACACAATTCACGATGACTTTCGACAGCTTGTAGACCCTGACGGAATTTCCAGTCCTGGAGGGACGTACAGTATCTTCAGATTTATAGCCTCCTCTTTCTGGCACATTATTTTGTAAAAAACAGAATGCGTTTATTATGGCAATTGCAAATTCTTCTCGAACACACATCGATTGAAGAAAAGTTCTCTATTTTTCATTTTTTGCCAGGGCTGCAAAAGTGCATTCTATAAACCGCTTAGTTCGAGACAGTCGGTAATTGAAGGCTCTTTTATTGTTCGTTATAAAATGTTCAAATGTGTGTGAATTCCTAAGGGACCAAACTTCTGAGGTCATCGGTCTCTAGACTTACACACGATTTAAATAAACTAACTTATGCTACGAACAACACCACACCCATGCCCGAGGGAGGACTCGATACTCCAGTGGGGACTGCCGCGCAACCCTGACATGGCGCCTGAAACCGCGCGGCCACTCCGCGCGGCATTGTTTGTTAAACATCTTCCACTGTAAAGAGGCATTGAAGTTTAATATTTACCAAATACCTAGTGTCCGACAGTGACGCACGTCATCGGTACTCCACTTGTTGATATGGGGCTTTTTTCCGATATTCGTAAATTTTTATTAGCGAATTTTTCAGGTAAAATTGACTGCCTGAAAACAGGTGAGTCACTGTATACGTAAAAGTACGTTTTTATGAGAAGAAAGGCATAACACATTCCACGTCCACCTCAATCTGCTGATCGGTAGCGACTGACCATCACCTGGCTGAATAAACTGGCTGCCCAACATTGCAGCTGCCTAGTGTGTTATAGATCAAACTGCTGAGGCCGTCCGCCTGTAAGTATTTTTGTGTTTCGTATGTTACGATGTAAATCAAGTAAAGCTCAACTCGGTTGGTTTCAGCGCTGCAGTGCTTTACTAGACACGTTTGTGTGCCCTTGTAGTCGGCCACCACACATTACATATGTCGGATGTCGTAGGCTGGGCAGACTGATGAAACAGGGCAGACGGTGCATGGTGGCAGAACTAACAACAGACTTTAATGCTGGGCAGAGTACAAGTATGTCTGAACACACAGTGCACCGAAAACGCGTAACGATGGGTCTCCGCAGCCGACGATCCTTGCATGTGCCAAAGGTACTACCACGACTTCAGCAACTTTGAAATGGGCACGTGACCATCGGCACTGGGCGTTGGCGCAGTGTCAGAGCGTTGCATGGTCTGATGAATCTTCACCATGCCGAAGGGACGGCGCGAAACCGTCGTCTTCCAGGGGAACACCTATACTGTGGGACGAAGCCAAGCCGACGGTGGCTCCATTACGCTCCGGGGAACATTCAGGTGGTCACCATACGGTCAAGGAGTACCTTGCAGACCACGTACACCCCATCATGGCGATCATGTTTCCCGACGGCAATGGCATTTTTCAGCAACATAAAGCGCCATGTCACAAGGCCGGGAGTGCGATGGTGTGGTTGGAGGAACACAGCGGCGTGTTGCAATTGACGTGCTGGCCCCCCAACTCACCAGATCTGAGCCCGATCGAACACATCTGGGATGTAACTGAACGTGGTGTCAGAGCTTGTCGACCACCTCCCAGCAATTTATGGCACTTCCGTGACTCGTGTGTGCAGATGTGGTGCCAACTCCCTTCAGCGACCTACCAAGGCCTCACTGCTTCCATGCCACGATGCTTCGCTTCCGTTACCCATCCCAAAGGTGGACATACCAGCAACTGGATAGATGGTCATAATATCCTGGCCAGTTCCACAGCTGAAACAACGACCTTCAATAACATTCAATATTCTTAAAAACAGCCGACCAGTTGCAAAGAATAAAGTAATCTTTACCTAGGTTTCGATAGATTTAAATCTATCTTCTTCAGAAGGCGGCCTGAGGATAATGAACATCGTAATTTATATTAAAAGGTATGAAACATAAGTAAAAAATAGAGTTTAATATATATTAGGAGAATCTTGTATTACAAAATATGAGAAGGATTCCTGGTACTTACAGTATTACATTAACATGGAGTGATATGTCATTATCGTTTTTACAAACATCTGCATAGCTCCATTAGTCCAAATAAAATATAGCCCTGAGAATAGGGTTTGTCAGACAAATAAAAATAAGTACATGGAAGTTGGAGAGCGCATAAGCGACTGAGTAAAATCGGCCAGCGTAGTAGCACTGCAGCCAGGGGAGGTGGCGCTCAGGTCGCGAACTATGTGCCGATTGGCGTACTGAAGCAACATGTAAAATATCCATATTAATTGCGTCCTTAGATAGAGTGACAATAAATAAAAGGAAAGCATTTAACACTCCCGTTATGACATTGTGGGAGCCTTAGAAACATTAACGTAGATACATATATCAAAAAGGCAGGTGGCGCTTACGCCATAAGTTACATGCAGTGGCATATACAGCCAGAATATAAAAGTTATATTATCATATTAGTGAAGCACATAGATCGTATAAAAATCAAAACTTTAAGAATAATCAGTGATGGCTCTTAAGACATAAATAACGAAACCTGGTCAACAATCCAGTTAATATGCATTCTCAGGGAGCCAAGGTTTTAGAATAAGAGAAAATTACATGAGGGCCGATGTAGTGGCAGCCATATTACATAAAAGGTAGTGAGCTTAAAGATTTGAAAGTGCATTATAGCTTCCTGAGGAAATAGACCACTGAGGTCACCAACATTAATGTTATATATTAAACAGTACGAGTTTAAAACCTTCGAAGAACTGTCTACAGGCAAGGTTCAACTGATCGTTCAGTATATTACCATCTTTGAGCTCTAGATGTTTAAAAATAAATAACTCTTCCCAGAGATCTAGTCTCTGTCCTTTGACTTGTCTGTGTAGGATAACCGTGTCTTCTAACTGTTTGGGCGTATGGCCTGCTATCAAGAGGTGTTCAGCGAAAGTAGAGTTGTGAATATTCGCTCCTTTTCTACCTAATAGATGTTCCTTATATCGTGTTTTCACAGCTCTGCCTGTTTGACCAATATAGTATGAGGGGCAGTTATTACAGGTTAGTTTGTAAATACCTGAATTAGAAAACCAATCGCTGGCAATCTCTACTGACTGCATAAGATTTCTTTTTAAACTATTATCTGTTGAGAAGAAGAAATTACAGTTATATTTTTTATTTAGAAGACGTTTAATCCTATATGATATGTTACCCAAGAAAGGGATGGAAATAAATTTTTTAGTTTCTGTGGTATCTGTGGGGAGGTTATTGCTCAAAGTCGAACAATTTTGAGAAATTTTCTTATTGAGCAGGTAATCGATCATATTCTGGTTGTACCCATTATTAACAGCGATTGCTTTGATGACATTCAATTCCTTCAGTTGATCCGCAGGTGATAAAGGGGTGGTTACCATTCGGTGAATGGCGGAATGAAAAAACGCCAGTTTATGAGATTTTGGATGAGTTGAGTCAGTAGGAATGACATTATCTGAATATGTTTCTTTGCGGAAGATATTGAAATGGAAGGTATTATCTTGTATGGAAATTGTTAAATCGAGAAAATTAAGTTCACGTTTATCATTTTGAAGTTCTTTTGTGAAGGCAATTTTTTCATGTAAACCGTTGAAAGTATTGAAGAGCTGCTCTAACTCATGATCAGTGCCATCAAAAGCGATGAAAATGTCGTCAATATAACGTGCATAATAGCGGATATTGTGGCGTAATTCTGAACTTGAATTGAAGAATGTTGTTTCCAAGGCATTGATGAAAACCTCTGCTAGAATACCGGCGAGGGGGCTACCCATTGCTAAACCATCTGGCTGTACATACATTTTCCCGTTAAATGTGAAATAATTGTATTTTAAAATGACCTTAAGCAAACCAATGAGTTCCGCAATCTGGGTTTCACTTAGTTTTTTATGCTTAAGAAGATTCTCTTTTACAAGGTCTATGGTTTCATCAACCGGGACATTTGTATAAAGGCTGACGATGCCGAAGGACACCAGTCTAGTGTCAGGCGTACATCTTACAGATTGAATATTGTTAATTAATTCCTTACTGTTTTTTACAGAAAAGTTATTTTCAAATGTGAAAGCATCTTTAATTATATAATGGAGGCGCCTAGCAAGAGTGTGATGTGGACTGCCTATACCATTCACTACAGGGCGGATCGGGTGATTTTGTTTGTGCAATTTAAACTGACTTCTGAGCACGGGTGGTTTCGGGTTCATATTTATAAGCCCTTTCTTTTGAAACTTATTAAACAGGCTGACGGAATTAGTTAAAGTACGCCGGATTTCGTTTTGCAGTTCAGCAGTAGGATCTACAGTAACCTCAGTGATGTCGTTTTCCTCAAAAAACTTTACAGTCTTCTCTATATATTCATTTTTATAAGCCACGACAGCGGTGTTCCCTTTGTCACTCTTAGTGACTAAGGCGTCGTGCTCTCTAAGTTTATGATTAATGCTTTTTACTATACTATATTCGCCCGACTGCCTATTAGGAAGTAATTTAATTTCTTTTTCTATTATGTTATTACATTCGTAGGCACATTTGACTTGCTCCGTTTTCTCTAATTTCAGAGATTCTAAACCGATTTTTAGATCTACAATGAGATTACAGATAACTGGATATTTGTCGAGTTTAACAGGCAAGTTATATTTAAGGCCTTTACACAACAAGTCATTCTCAGCCTGCGTAAAAGTAATATTGGTTTTATTTAGTACTCTTTCGTAAAATAGGTGCTTGACACTATTGTCTGCTGTATTAACACTTTTACTTGTGGTCCTATTACTAAACTTCAAAAGATTTCTTTCATGTCTAGCCTTGATTTCTTCTTTACGATTAAAGAGCCATTCATTAATACTATTCCACAGGTGGTCAATTTGAAAATTACAAAGATCTTTAAAGGCTTTAGTTAAAAATAGGTGTATACAGCTATGCAGATGTTTGTAAAAACGATAATGACATATCACTCCGTGTTAATGTAATACTGTAAGTACCAGGAATCCTTCTCATATTTTGTAATACAAGATTCTCCTAATATATATTAAACTCTATTTTTTACTTATGTTTCATACCTTTTAATATAAATTACGATGTTCATTATCCTCAGGCCGCCTTCTGAAATAGATAGATTTAAATCTATCGAAGCCTAGGTAAAGATTACTTTATCCTTTGCAACTGGTCGGCTGTTTTTAATCCTATTACGTGTAACCGTTGCTGTTGCGCAGCTATGTGTAAAATACTGAAATTCTTGCCTGCTGAGGTATCAAAAGCTGCATCCAGGTATATGGACATCAAATTAAAAATTATGAAAGAAGGTATGGCTATTGACTTTAATCAACAGTGCCTAGATAAAGACATTATCCCTGATTATGTGAAGGCGTACGTAAACTTTAAACAGTGTAACAGAGTGCCTTCTATTAAAAAGAAGTTAGTGCATTTAGTCATTTCGGATAGCACAGTTAATTTGTACAAGAAAAAAGATGTTCTTAATAGTGAAGCCTACTGTATACACCTGGTTTTAACTAAAGCCTTTAAAGATCTTTGTAATTTTCAAATTGACACCTGTGGAATAGTATTAATGAATGGCTCTTTAATCGTAAAGAAGAAATCAAGGCTAGACATGAAAGAAATCTTTTGAAGTTTAGTAATAGGACCACAAGTAAAAGTGTTAATACAGCAGACAATAGTGTCAAGCACCTATTTTACGAAAGAGTACTAAATAAAACCAATATTACTTTTACGCAGGCTGAGAATGACTTGTTGTGTAAAGGCCTTAAATATAACTTGCCTGTTAAACTCGACAAATATCCAGTTATCTGTAATCTCATTGTAGATCTAAAAATCGGTTTAGAATCTCTGAAATTAGAGAAAACGGAGCAAGTCAAATGTGCCTACGAATGTAATAACATAATAGGAAAAGAAATTAAATTACTTCCTAATAGGCAGTCGGGCGAATATAGTATAGTAAAAAGCATTAATCATAAACTTAGAGAGCACGACGCCTTAGTCACTAAGAGTGACAAAGGGAACACCGTGGTCGTGGCTTATAAAAATGAATATATAGAGAAGACTGTAAAGTTTTTTGAGGAAAACGACATCACTGAGGTTACTGTAGATCCTACTGCTGAACTGCAAAACGAAATCCGGCGTACTTTAACTAATTCCGTCAGCCTGTTTAATAAGTTTCAAAAGAAAGGGCTTATAAATATGAACCCGAAACCACCCGTGCTCAGAAGTCAGTTTAAATTGCACAAACAAAATCACCCGATCCGCCCTGTAGTGAATGGTATAGGCAGTCCACATCACACTCTTGCTAGGCGCCTCCATTATATAATTAAAGATGCTTTCACATTTGAAAATAACTTTTCTGTAAAAAACAGTAAGGAATTAATTAACAATATTCAATCTGTAAGATGTACGCCTGACACTAGACTGGTGTCCTTCGACATCGTCAGCCTTTGGTCTTTGGTGTGACGTCATAAGCGCGTGACTGCGTGTGAGATCGCTCTCTAAGTTTTCATCTATTTTTAGTTTTCAGATATATTTTTTAACTGTTTTGTGATAATATTTACTATATAAGTGACTTATTAGTGGTTTCTTCATTCATCTCTGCATGTCGTGTGTTGTGGCCTGATATTTGTGAGTGTTTCGTATCGAGCAACTTAACCTCTTACCCGTGTTTACATTCCGCGCTGACCAGTTGCAGCTGTAGCGGCGCATCGAAAGCTAAGTACTAATTAATTGTTTGTGTATAGTAGTTTATTTAGGAACTTTGGTAGTCTTCAACCGGTGTTCTTGGTGTTTTCCGGTGAAATAACTTCAGAAGAAATTTTTGCGAACTGCTTTCAGTTTCGTTACTGTCATTAGACGTTTGATTTTCTTTCTGTGTTAGTATTTTGTTATATTCTCATTTGTTGTTGATTAATACTGTCAATAATAGTAGTTACTTCCCTTGTAGAGCAAGTTTGTGATAATTGTAGTCAGTTTTTAACATCTTCTTATTGTAGTAGCGGAACTTAGATAAAGTTGTTTTCTTGTTTCAATAATTGTAAAATTTTACCAGGAGTGAGAAGTGTGGGCTTTGCCGTAGGTTCGTGAGTAGTGGATTGCGGTGTGAGACTTGTTCGAAGTATTTTCACTGGGGGGAATGCAGTGGGGAAGCCAGTGGGCATTCTGGTGAGATCCTCTCCTGGAACAGCAGGTTATGTAGCAAGAGTAAGTTGATAGAGGAGCAGGAGCGTAAGATCTGTGCCCTTCAGGTGCAGTTGAAAAACGCACAGGAGGAGCTAGATAGGATGAGGAGGGAGAAGGGGGTTGGGGAATGGGAGCTGGCTGTTGGCAAGAGATCTGCTAGGAGAAGGAGATTTTCAGATAGTTTTACTATTGGTGTTTGTAATAGATATGACCAACTGTCAGATTCTAGTGGAGAAGAATCTCTAGTAGCTGTAGATGTAGGAAGTATGCAGCAGACCTCAGCAGTTACGGTGCCTAGGACAGTTGCAAAGTCTAAGAGAAAGAAGGTTCTGCTGTTAGGTAGTTCTCATGGTAGAGGTGTAGGCCAGCAGTTGCAGGAAGTTTTGGGGAGTGAGTACCAGGTTACCAGCATTGTGAAGCCTAATGCAGGATTGGCTCAGGTGACTTTTAACATAGGGGGGTTATGTAGGGATTTTACTAAAGAGGATCAGGTAGTGATTGTGGGTGGGGCTGGTAATAGTATTGATAGGGATGGGAAGTATGACATAGATGGTGACCTGGAAAAGATAGCCACTCAGACTGGCAACACGAATGTGCATTTCGTGGAACTGTTTCAGCGTCACGATCGGCCTCATCTTAATATAGCCGTCAGGCGTAATAACATGAGACTTGGGGGTGCGCTGATGACAGAAGGCATGAGTCACATTTCAGTGGTGTCGGTGGAGTCTATCAGTAGGACGGGTTTCACTAGACATGGCCTGCACCTCAACAGGTATGGGAAGGGGAGGTTGGCAAAACTTATAGGTGACAGCATAGGTGGGGGTGGTGGGATCACTCATGGGAAAATTCCGGTAGTTGTGGGTGTTAGAGCTGTACCTTTTTTAGATTGAAGTCAGCTGATAGGTATTCCTGTATAAGGGAAGTCTCTCTAACAAAGAAACCACTTTCTACAAAGCTTGGGTATCCGATTAATGAGGGAATTAGTATATTTCATCAAAATATACAAGGTATTCGAGATAAAGTTAGTGAACTGCTTATGGATGTTGACTCTGAAATTATTGGTATATCTGAACACTTCTTAAATAAGGAGATAATTCAGAGGCTTCCTTTACCAGGATACAGGTTGGCTGGCATCTTTTCTAGGAGCTCTTTGCGGTGTGGGGCAGTAGC
Source organism: Schistocerca americana (assembly GCF_021461395.2). Taxonomy (NCBI): domain Eukaryota; kingdom Metazoa; phylum Arthropoda; class Insecta; order Orthoptera; family Acrididae; genus Schistocerca; species Schistocerca americana. Next base: position 390,110,695 of record NC_060125.1, read on the forward strand.
CATGTATGTGAAATACGGTATCCCATTTGAGTCAATTGATGTTTCAAAGTACTGCACTGAAAAGGTGTTTGAATGTTGTGCAGGTGTGGTTAAATTTAGTGGAGCTAAACTTCTTACTGTTGTTATTTATAGATCCCCAGACTCCGATTTCACAACATTTTTGCTAAAGCTAGAGGAGGTTCTTGGTTCACTTTATAGGAAATACAAAAAGTTAGTTATATGTGGTGACTTCAATATTAATTGTATAAGTGATTGTGCAAGGAAAAGGATGCTGGTAGACCTCCTTAATTCATATAATCTTATGCAAACCGTATTCTTTCCAACGAGAGTGCAAGGGAACAGTAGAACAACCATAGACAATATTTTTGTTCATTCGTCATTATTAGAAGGGCATTCTGTTAGCAAAAAGGTGAATGGCCTTTCAGATCATGATGCACAAATTTTAAGTCTAAAAGATTTTTGTGCTTCAACACATGTTAAATATAGTTACCAACTTTTTAGGAAAGCTGATCCAGTTGCTGTACAGACTTTTGTAAACCTTATCAAGGAACAAGAGTGGCAAGATGTTTATAGTGCTGATACAGTAGACGATAAATATAATGCTTTCCTCAAGACTTTTCTCGTGCTCTTTGAAAGTTGCTTTCCGTTAGAACGTTCAAAACAGGGTACTAGCACAAACAGGCAGCCTGGGTGGCTGACTAAAGGGGTAAGAATATCTTGTAGAACAAAGTGGCAATTATATCAAAACGTTAGAAACAGTCAAAATCTAAATGCAGCAGCCCATTACAAACAGTATTGTAAGGTGCTTAAAAAAGTTATTAGGAAGGCAAAAAGTATGTGGTATGCAGATAGAATAGCTAAGTCTCAGGATAAAATTAAAACCATATGGTCAGTCGTAAAGGAAGTGGCTGGTCTGCAGAGACAGGTCGAGGATATGGAATCAGTGCGTAGTGGGGATGTCCGTGTTGCTGATAAGTCGCATATATGTACAGTACTTAATAATCACTTTATGAATATAGCAGGTGAACTAAATAGAAACCTAGTCCCAACAGGGAATCATATAGCGCTCTTAGAAAAAAGTGTTCCGAGACTGTTACCTGAAATGCTCCTCCATGATACTGACAAGAGGGAGATTTAGTTAATAATTAAATCACTAAAGACCAAGAACTCTCATGGATATGACGGGGTATCTAGCAGAATACTGAAGTATTGTTCCACGTATATTAGCTCAGTACTTAGCCATATCTGTAACTTTTCCTTTAGCAGTGGTCGGTTTCCTGACCGATTAAAGTACTCGGTAGTGAAGCCACTTTATAAAAAGGGAGACAGGGATAATGTTGACAATTATAGACCTATTTCTATGTCATCGGTGTTTGCTAAAGTTATCGAGAGGCTTGTATATACAAGGTTACTGCAGCATTTAAATTCACATAATTTGCTGTCAAATGTACAGTTTGGTTTTAGAAATGGCTTAACAACTGAAAATGCTATATTCTCTTTTCTCTGTGAGGTTTTGGACGGATTAAATAAAAGGTTGAGAACGTTAGGTGTTTTCTTTGATTTAACGAAGGCTTTTGACTGTGTTGACCACAAAATATTACTGCAGAAGTTGGAACATTATGGAGTAAGGGGAGTAGCTTACAATTGGTTCGCCTCCTACTTTAAGAACAGAAAGCAGAAGGTAATCCTCCGCAATATTGAGAGTGGTAATGATGTTCAGTCCCAATGGGGCACTGTTAAATGGGGCGTTCCCCAAGGGTCGGTGCTGGGGCCACTGCTGTTCCTTATTTATGTAAATGATATGCCTTCTAGTATTACAGGTGATTCAAAAATATTTCTGTTTGCTGATGACACCACCTTGGTAGTGAAGGATCTTGTGTGTAATATTGAAACATTATCAAATAATGTAGTTCATGAAGTAAGTTCGTGGCTTGTGGAAAATAATTTGATGCTAAATCACAGTAAGACTCAGTTTTTACAGTTTATAACCCACAATTCAACAAGAACTGACATTTTAATCAGACAGAATGGGCATGTTATAATCGAGACGGAACAGTTCAAGTTCCTAGGCGTACGGATAGATAGTAAGCTGTTGTGGAAAGCCCATGTTCAGGATCTTGTTCAGAAACTAAATGCCGCTTTATTTACCATTAGAACAGTATCTGAAATAAGTGACATTTCAACACGAAAAGTAGTATACTTCGCATATTTTCATACGCTTATGTCATATGGTATTATTTTTTGGGGTAATTCTTCTGATTCAAAAAGGGTATTTTTGGCTCAAAAACGGGCTGTTCGAGCTATGTATGGTGTAAGTTCGAAAACCTCTTGTTGACCCCTATTCAATAGTCTGGGAATTTTGACATTGCCCTCACAGTATGTATTTTCTTTAATGTCGTTTGTTGTTAGCAATATTAGCTTATTCCCAAGAGTTAGCAGCTTTCACTCAGTTAATACTAGGCAGAAATCAAATCTGCATGTGGAATGCACTTCTTTGACTCTTGTGCAGAAAGGAGTGCAGTATTCTGCTGCATCCATTTTCAATAAGCTACCAAAAGAACTCAAAAATCTTAGCAGTAGCCCAAACACTTTTAAGTCTAAACTGAAGAGTTTCCTCATGGCTCACTCCTATTCTGTCGAGGAGCTCCTGGAAGAGATAAAAAATTAAGCAAATTCCAGTGTTACATTCTTGATTTTCTTTATTTAAACTAACGACTTGTTTCATTTTATCTGTTTCTACAATCGTGTTATAATTTCATGTATTGACTCGTTCCATGACCATGGAGACTTCTCCTAAATGTGGTCCCACGGAACAATAAATAAATAAATATACAAATGTCCCGGTTGATGAAACCATAGACCTTGTAAAAGAGAATCTTCTTAAGCATAAAAGACTAAGTGAAACCCAGATTGCGGAACTCATTGGTTTGCTTAAGGTCATTTTAAAATACAATTATTTCACATTTAACGGGAAAATGTATGTACAGCCAGATGGTTTAGCAATGGGTAGCCCCCTCGCCGGTATTCTAGCAGAGGTTTTCATCAATGCCTTGGAAACAACATTCTTCAATTCAGGTTCAGAATTACGCCACAATATCCGCTATTATGCACGTTATATTGACGACATTTTCATCGCTTTTGATGGCACTGATCATGAGTTAGAGCAGCTCTTCAATACTTTCAACGGTTTACATGAAAAAATTGCCTTCACAAAAGAACTTCAAAATGATAAACGTGAACTTAATTTTCTCGATTTAACAATTTCCATACAAGATAATACCTTCCATTTCAATATCTTCCGCAAAGAAACATATTCAGATAATGTCATTCCTGCTGACTCAACTCATCCAAAATCTCATAAACTGGCGTTTTTTCATTCCGCCATTCACCGAATGGTAACCACCCCTTTATCACCTGCGGATCAACTGAAGGAATTGAATGTCATCAAAGCAATCGCTGTTAATAATGGGTACAACCAGAATATGATCGATTACGTGCTCAATAAGAAAATTTCTCAAAATTGTTCGACTTTGAGCAATAACCTCCCCACAGATACCACAGAAACTAAAAAATTTATTTCCATCCCTTTCTTGGGTAACATATCATATAGGATTAAACGTCTTCTAAATAAAAAATATAACTGTAATTTCTTCTTCTCAACAGATAATAGTTTAAAAAGAAATCTTATGCAGTCAGTAGAGATTGCCAGCGATTGGTTTTCTAATTCAGGTATTTACAAACTAACCTGTAATAACTGCCCCTCATACTATATTGGTCAAACAGGCAGAGCTGTGAAAACACGATATAAGGAACATCTATTAGGTAGAAAAGGAGCGAATATTCACAACTCTACTTTCGCTGAACACCTCTTGATAGCAGGCCATACGCCCAAACAGTTAGAAGACACGGTTATCCTACACAGACAAGTCAAAGGACAGAGACTAGATCTCTGGGAAGAGTTATTTATTTTTAAACATCTAGAGCTCAAAGATGGTAATATACTGAACGATCAGTTGAACCTTGCCTGTAGACAGTTCTTCGAAGGTTTTAAACTCGTACTGTTTAATATATAACATTAATGTTGGTGACCTCAGTGGTCTATTTCCTCAGGAAGCTATAATGCACTTTCAAATCTTTAAGCTCACTACCTTTTATGTAATATGGCTGCCACTACATCGGCCCTCATGTAATTTTCTCTTATTCTAAAACCTTGGCTCCCTGAGAATGCATATTAACTGGATTGTTGACCAGGTTTCGTTATTTATGTCTTAAGAGCCATCACTGATTATTCTTAAAGTTTTGATTTTTATACGATCTATGTGCTTCACTAATATGATAATATAACTTTTATATTCTGGCTGTATATGCCACTGCATGTAACTTATGGCGTAAGCGCCACCTGCCTTTTTGATATATGTATCTACGTTAATGTTTCTAAGGCTCCCACAATGTCATAACGGGAGTGTTAAATGCTTTCCTTTTATTTATTGTCACTCTATCTAAGGACGCAATTAATATGGATATTTTACATGTTGCTTCAGTACGCCAATCGGCACATAGTTCGCGACCTGAGCGCCACCTCCCCTGGCTGCAGTGCTACTACGCTGGCCGATTTTACTCAGTCGCTTATGCGCTCTCCAACTTCCATGTACTTATTTTTATTTGTCTGACAAACCCTATTCTCAGGGCTATATTTTATTTGGACTAATGGAGCTATGCAGATGTTTGTAAAAACGATAATGACATATCACTCCATGTTAATGTAATACTGTAAGTACCAGGAATCCTTCTCATATTTTATAATACAAGATTCTCCTAATATATATTAAACTCTATATTTTACTTATGTTTCATACCTTTTAATATAAATTACGATGTTCATTATCCTCAGGCGGCTTTCTGAAGAAGATAGATTTAAATCTATCGAAACCTAGGTAAAGATTACGTTATCCTTTGGAACTGGTCGGCTGTTTTTAATCCTATTACGTGGAACCGTTGCTGTTGCGCAGCTATGTTTAAAATATTCAATATTCTGTTATCACTTTACTTTTCATTGTTCTGTGATAACGCTTGGCAAATCGCAGGTATACAACACACATCTTCTCCATAGAAAACGTGGGAAATCGACAGCTAAAAAGTAAATTTAGTTCTAAATGCATCTGAACGCTTGCCGGGCCCATTAGTGCCGCTTTGTTGTGACGAAGCTGTGGAGGCAAAGTCTGTATTTCGTCACCAGCGAGTGCCGTTGCCCGGCACTCCGTGAGTGAGCGCCGCGTGATACATGGTAACTGAACTACCGGTCGCGTGCTTCCACGTGCGCGGTCATAGCGAGTGATGTAGACGACCAGGACTTAGGCGGATTCACTCGCGGATGCAGTTCTCTACCGTCCACCCTGAAGTGCCCGTGGAACACAATTTATTCTTCACTATGACTCTGCTGCACTTAGATGTGGTCCAGACATTTAATATTTGTGAAACTTCGTGGCAGATTAAAACTGTGTGCCGCACCGAGACTCGAACTCGGACCTTTGCCTTCCGCGGGCAAGTGCTCTACGAACCCTTTTTTTCCATGATCTGGATCTTTATTGGTCACTGCATTTGTTCGGGGCGGACGTCCTAAGACGCTTGTTCAAGTTCGTCGTTGATCCATTCACTCAGCTTTTTTATTACAGAGGGCAGCTGTATCTCTGACCGAACACACTGAGCTACAGTCCCGGCAATCTAACTGAACAACATCTCGCGACGCGGCCTGTAGTGTAAGAACAGAGCCGGAGTTGCTGTAGTACCTAGCTTCCGCTTTATAATGTCATCTCTCTTGGACGCCTAAGTGCTACTTACGACAATTTTGTAAGGCCTGCGTGTTATAGGCAACTATTAATATCACCATTGTTTGCTTTTTTATGTTGTAACCTGTATGTGTCCTAAGGTATGTAACTAAATTTATATGTATACATGTTATATAAGCGGAATCCAAGCCCACTTTTATAGTGTTTTCTGTCCTCCCTAGATCTGATGATGGCACCTTTAGTTTCGCCGAAACCGGTAATCACAGAATAAAAAGAATTCCTGCGATCTTGGTTATCAGTTTTTTGTTTTACAAGCATCTAGATCGCTCCCACATGATCACAATGTGCTCACTAGAAAATACAAGCACGACTCACCACCCGTCCTCACAGCTTTATTTCTGCCAGTACCTCGTCTCCTACCGTCCAGACTTCACAGAGCCTCTCCTGCGAAACTTGTAGCTGTGAGGAGGGGTCGTGAGTCGTGCTTCGGTAGCTTAGCAGTCAGCCTTCGGCGGCGCAGCGGTTCGGACGGTGTTTACGTCCCTGCCGCACGTCTGCGCGAGAGGTGTTTACGTTACGTGTGTAGCGGTGTGTGGCGGTATACATAGAACGAATCATGGCTTTGTCGTTCCGCAAATCGACTCTGAAATTTAGTTTTGCTAACGAATATGCTCGACCGAAGGCTTACGAGATCGAACGTTATTTACGGGACGAGGTGAAAATCGAACCTGACGTTCTAGTTGGAATACACTTATCTATAGTCAGCAGCGTGGTCTATGTCAAGCTCATAAATGAAGCGGCATATGACGAACTACTACTTCGACACCGACAAGGACTTCGTTTCTGTCATTCGGACGGGAATGTTGGAGCGGTAACTGTTGAACACGCCGGCATGGGCCTCCGAACGATCCGCGTATTTGAGCTTCAATTCGAAGTGCCAGAAGAATTGGTGACAGACGCCCTGCGTCCTTACGGAACGGTCCTATCCCATGTGGCTGAAAAAATGGGCGAGTTTCAAGACGTATCCTGTCCTCAATGGCGTCAGACAAATGCGGATCGAACTCCGAAAACACGTCCCGTCATACTTGTACATCGCCGGTTGTCGGGCGATTGTCATTTACGACGGACAACCAAGGACGTGCTCTGGATGTGGGAAGGAGGGACACATACGTTCTGAGTGTGCTCAACGAAGGTTATTACAGCTGCCACGGGATGATCCACCCCTCACGCCGCATCCGACTGTGCTCCCCATGACTTACGTCGCCGCATTACGCGATGACGTGTCCCGCGAGACAGACGCGTACCAGAACACACAGACAGCGACGGATCGTGGCGAGCCACAGAAGGACGACGTTGCGGTGGACCGCCTGCAGCAGTCACAGGACGCCCTCTCTTCGGTTCCGCTTGCGGCCCCTTCAGATAACGCACTTGGAGGCGTCGATCATACGACGGCGCACGACTCCGACGTCCCCCACGAACAACTGGAGACCATGCTGACCTCTGATTCCGAGGCCCGGCAACGTAAACAGCGATCACCAAAACGCCGGAAGAAGCGTCGCCTCACGGTGGAGAACGACCACTCTGATCTAGCAGACAATTCTGAGAAGTTTACAGGTACAGAACAGACGACCATGAATACAGAAGAACTGCCTAGCGTGGATGCAACGGTGGCCAGCGGGACGGCGGCACGACCTACCGCTGACGATGCTCCAGACACAGCGAAGGCGCTCGATCGACGGCAACAGGCTACTGAGGAGGCTACGGCGCCTGCACCGCACGACAACGATGGGACACTAGGGGACTGGTCAGAAGACCCACCCCCGTGGGGAACTGATGATGCTAGAGGAACTGCTCCCACGCACTCTCCCGGTGTAAGACCGGAAGGGTGCACGGAATAACGGCCGACCATATGAGGGTACGGCGGGGGACGTTAGTACGACAGCAGCCTATGTACGGAAGAATTAGCGACCGTACGGTGCCCTATCTACGTTGACAGCCATGCAACAAGCTTATCGGATAGGGTCTGTTAACATCAATAGCATTGGGACGCCGGTAAAAATCAAGATGCTCAGTGACATGATAAAGGCTGCGGATTTAGACATAGCACTATTACAAGAAGTTCGGGTACTTCCCCCCTCGGACTTTTACGGTTGCGACATTTACTGTTCCCCGTGTGACGAGAGGGGCGTTGGCACAGCTATTCTATTAAAGGAAGGGATACGTGCAGACGAAGTGGAATATTTGTCTTCTGCCCGTGGTACGGCCGTGACCATAGGTGGAATACGTTTGATCAACATATACGCACCGTCAGGCTCGGATAAGAGAAGGGACAGAGCAGATTTTTACGCCCATGAGGTTACACCGTTGTTCCAGGGACGATACGATGGTTGCATACTCGGCGGAGATTTTAATTGTGTGCTCGATAGAAAGGACCAACAACCTAACTATACTACTAGCCAAGAACTTAGGGAGCTGGTCAACGGGATGGAATTAGTCAATACATGGGACCTGAAGTATCGAAACCAACCAGGATACACATTTTTTACTAGCCACTCCGCGGGCCGTTTGGACCGGATCTACGTTTCAAGGGCGTTAGCAACGTCGACGGTGGACGCAGAAATATGGCCGACGGCATTTACAGACCACGAGGCATATATTTGTACGGTTAACCTTAATAGACAGCAGGTGTGGAGACGGAGGGGTAATTGGAAGATGAACGTCTCCCACCTGCGAGATGCAGAATGCCGACGCATGGTGGAGGACGCGTGGCATGGCTGCCTCCGTCGACGAAATTCTTTCGGTTCTGTCCTGCAGTGGTGGATCGAGTGCGCGAAGCCAGCTTTACGGAGGACGTTAATAGGTTACGGGAAGGAAGTTTCTCAATGGCAGCGCACGACCACTGAGTTTTACTTTACGGCTCTCCGGGAACTGTTAGCACAACCACCTACACCAGAACGCCAGACGGCCGTCCACCGAGTTAAAGCGAAGCTGGTACAACTTGCGAAGCAGAGGGTGGCAGGTACGATGATACGCGCGAGGTCGCAGGATTTCCTGCCCAACGAGGTTCCCTCGATGCATTATGTGATAAAGGAAAGACGAAGAAGATGCAGGAATTTAATACATGAGATCGATCTCGGCGATGGCCGTCGTTTTACAACACAGAGGGGCATAGCATAGGCGTTCACGGATCATTTTAGCAGATTCTATGCGAGCAACGGGGAGGGTCAGAGGGAGCTGGGGAACGTCCTGGAAGAGATCCCAGACGCGACGAGTGTGAACGGGGAAGCGGACGGGTTATCTGAAATTACGTGTGAAGAGCTGGAGGAAGCGATTACACGAGGTGCTTGCAACAAGTTCCCAGGTCCAGACGGATTCCCGTTGGAATTTTACCGTGCCTTTGTGACCATTATGACACCGATGTGGCTATGTATGTTTAATGAGCTTCTGCAGCAAGAAGTACCGGTTCACATTCAGTTCACGGAAGGGCTCATGATACCAAAACTGAAGCCCCGTGGTGGCAAACGGCCTTGTGACTATCGCCCCTTGACCCTCCTTAATAGTGACTACAAGATCTTCATGCGCATCCTGGGAAGTCGTATCAAAAAGTCGCTGGAGAATCGAATACATGCCGATCAGACTTGTCTTGGCGGAATCAGTAATATCCACACAGCCTTGGGAGACTATCGTGACGTCGTCGCCCTCGCGGCTGCATGCCGCCTCCGGGGGGCGATGGTTGCAGTAGATTTCGATCATGCTTTTGATCGCGTGGATCATGTGTACCTCGCGGCGGTGATGAATAGGATGGGTGTCTCGCCATTATTGACCAATGCTGTGATGCGTTTGTTGCACGGCGCCAGATCAGCGATGGTGGTCAACGGAGGGAGAACTGAGTATTTTAAGATCAGTGAGACAGGGTTGCCCCTCGTCGATCCTCCTTTATGCAATCGCCTTAGAACCGTGCCTCGCAGGCCTTCGCCGCCGTCTTAGCGGGATCTCCCTACGGCAATTATCATTCAAATGCAGAGCATACGCGGATGATATTGTGTTCCTCGTACGGAATGAGAGGGAGACTCAAACAGCACTGGATTGGCTACAGACGTATGGGATGGCAGCTGGAAGTGTGGTCAACTACCGAAAATCACAATTCATGCATGTGGGGCGTGGAATAGAACTAGGAACGGAAGGACCCTTACCTGCGGTGGAAACCCTCCGCTGTTTGGGTATCACCTTTCATAAAGAGACAGCGAGAACGGCTGCGGACAACTACCGAAGATTGTTACTCAGAGTCCGCACGGCAGTACGACTAAACGCCCTACGGTCGATGGATATGCTACAGCGAGTGTTACTCGTCAACCTTTACCTCGCGCCCATGATGTGCTGCCACCTGACGCACCTTCTTCCCTTGACGCGCACGATGGCTATGAGGATTCAGGCGGCTTTTGGGTACTATGTGTGCCTGGGACAACTCTTTAAGGTACCGTACAACACGCTTACCCTCCCAGCGCGAGAGGGGGGCGTTGGTTTAGTGAACGTGCACGAGAAGGCGCGTGCCATGTATATTAATACTATGCTCAAACGGTGGCGCAACAGGAATCACTCGCTTACGGGGACGATCATCGAAGAACTCGTACCCACATCGCATCTTCCTCCAGTCAGTGTCGGCCACATATCACCCCCTTTAACGTATGTGCGCACGTTCCTCGTGGAACACAGTTACGTTCGAGAGCGTTTACCGACGACCCGACAGTCGACATCGAAGGACGTGTACCATCTGCTTCTTCGACAGATCGCCCGGAATAGGGTGGAACGCAAACATCCAGCTGTTAATTGGCACGTGGTGTGGCGCACGGTCCACCACCCCCACCTACCTACATCTGTCAGGTCAACATGGTACATTGTCGTCAACAGAAAATACCCTACAAATGATAAAAAGTACGCAATACATTTGGCGGATTCGCCCTTGTGTCAGCAATGCGGCGTGCTGGATACGGACGACCATCGGCTGGTCTGCGGCGAGGCATTGGCTGTCTGGACTCTCGCAAGAAAGATAATAGCGTTCATGCGGCGGACTATCTATACAGCAGTCTGTTCTGACATAGTATTTTTTCCAGAGGAAACGTATTTTCCGCGTCATAAGACGAACGCAGTGGCGTGGATCACAGGTATGACGGTCCATTACATCTATAGAGACACACGTACGAACTTACTGAACGTCCTGGATTACTGGCAATACTTGCAAGATCGACACGCGAAACTATTACGGCTACAAAAGTACAAGGATTGGTATGCCAATTTCCTGGTAACGGTATTTGCGGACCCGCCATATACTTGGGGTGTGCCGGGTGCGCAAAGATGAGCGGCGGTGCTTTCGTTGTGAAACCGACCAAGTAATGTGATCGACTAAGAACACTATGCGAGTATGCGACCTACGAAAAACTCACGCTTGAACAGTTAGCAATTGGATGTACTTCAAATTTTGTTTTCATATCCATAAATACTTTTCTTTAGGGTGCCGGAAGTGGCCCCATTTTGATTTTGTTGTTATTTCATGCTGCATGGTAGGACGGCAGCGAGGTTCCTTCCAGGACAGTTATCATGTGTCAGGACGTACTATGTTTATTTTGTGAATAATAAAGGTTTCTGTTTCTCCTTTCTCTTACCTTCCTTCATATATAAAAAAAAAAAGTAGAAGCTTCTAAGTTGTTGCAGTCACCAAGGAAGGAACACAGCAAGTCAAGTGTTAGTTTAAAAAAAAAAAAAAAAAAAAAAAATTGGTAGAGCACTTCTCCGCTAAAGGCAAAGGTCCTGAGTACGATTCTCGGTCCGACACACAGCTTTAATCTGCCAGGAAGTTGCAGAGTGAAAATATCATTTAATATTTGTATTTGATTTTAACGCACTTCATTTAAAGATGAACATTAAATTTACACTGTTGGAATAATATTTTTAATAATCTGCGATTTTCCCATTCTCTGAATGCAAAAACTATTAGTCCTAGAGGAAAGACGATGAGGACCTATTTTTGTAGGAAATTTAAGTAGTTGAGTTTTGTACTGGGGAACATTTCCATTAGAAGCCTCTGTTTTCCGGTAATTCGAGAAAAAACAGCCACCGCTGCAGAGTAAAAATCTCATTTAATATTTGTATTTGTTTTTAACCCACTTCATTTAAAGATGAACATTAATTTTATACTGCTGGAACAATATTTTTAATAATCTGCGATTTTCCCATTCTATAAATGCAGAAACTATTAGTCCTAGAGGAAAAACAATGATGACCTATTTTTTTAGGAAATTTAAGTAGTTTATTTTTGTACTGCGGAACATTTTCACCAGAAGCCACTGTTTTCGGCTGATTCGAGAAAAACATAAAAAAGTTCGTTTTAAACCTACCCCCACCCCAACGGTCACATCCCGGCAGTCAGAATTTTGCGCAATTTTTTCCCCTAATCGACCTTTTTTTGGTCTTGGTTGACTGGACTAGTATAGCAAGCACCAATCGGGCAGCGAATGGCCGAGTTGCGCTCCTGAAATGAAGCACCGTCGCTCCTGATTAGGCCTGCGTTTGCGTCACGACGCAGCACAGGGGACGAGCCCGCGGCGCCAATTACGTGAATGGGGAGTAAGGTCCGCCTAAACTCCGCGTGCGAGCCTACTGGGATGATAATGAGGTCGACACGGAATGTCTCACGGAGAAACACAAGCACTTAAACACATCTAAGGAACCAGCCATTATACATGGTTAAATCTTTAGATAGAGATCAGACAGTCTGAAATATTCACTCTTTGTGGTTATATGCTGACGGTTATGAACAATGGTTCAAAAATATCCACGGGGCAAACAGATTCACCACACATAAACTGGACGTATACAGTAAATGTGCTTCATTGTTTTTCCAAATTACTTCTTGGACAAAAACCAGAAGGCATAGAAAGCGTATTTACTGAACACTTTTAATGAGTACCAAATAACTAAATGCCATTTTTTTATGCATCTCCCTCTATTTGATAGGATAATTCACTTTTCGTTTCCGAAGCATGAAAAAAGTTAAATTTTTTGCACAGTGCAATGGGAGCAAGATTGAAAAAAAAATCAAGGTATACTCACAAATTTGTCGACCTGGAAAAAGCGCTAGACTGTATCAAATGGTGCAATAAATTCGAACTTCTGAGAAGAATAGGAAAAACAGTTGTAGGGAAAGACGGAAATATATTCAATATTTACAACAACCAAGGGGGAACAGTATCAAAAAGAGTGTACAACTAAGATGTAGTCTTTCGCTCATGGAGTTCAATCTACACATTGAGAAACATTGACGGAAAAGAAAGAATCAAGAGTGGGATTAAAACTCAAGGTGAAAAGATATCAATTATTAGATTCGTTGATGACATTGCTATCCTCAGTGAAGAGAAGAAGTAGTATTGGATCCGTTGAAAGGAATAAGCAGCTAGTGAGTACATAATATGGACTGAGACTGGAAAAAAGCTAAAGTAATGAGATTTGTCAGAAATGAGAATAGCGAGAAACTTAACATAAAAGTTGGTGGCCACGAAGTAGACAGAGTCAAGGAATTCTGCTACGAAGGAATACTGCAGTACGAGGGCAGTTCAATAAGTAATGCAACACATTTTTTTTCTGAAACAGGGGTTGTTTTATTCAGCATTGAAATACACCAGGTTATTCCCCAATCTTTTAGCTACACAACACTATTTTTCAACGTAATCTCCATTCAATGCTACGGCCTTACGCCACTTTGAAATGAGGGCCTGTATGCCTGCACGGTACCATTCCACTGGTAGATGTCGGAGCCAACATCGTACTGCATCAATAACTTCTTCATCATCCGCGTAGTGCCTCCCACGGATTGCGTCCTTCATTGGGCCAAACATGTGGAAATCCGACGGTGCGAGATCGGGGCTGTAGGGTGCATGAGGAAGAACAGTCCACTGAAGTTTTGTGAGCTCCTCTCGGGTGCGAAGACTTGTGTGAGGTCTTGCGTTGTCATGAAGAAGGGGAAGTTCGTTCAGATTTTTGTGCCTACGAACACGCTGAAGTCGTTTCTTCAATTTCTGAAGAGTAGCACAATACACTTCAGAGTTGATCGTTTGACCATGGGGAAGGACATCGAACAGAATAACCCCTTCAGCGTCCCAGAAGACTGTAACCATGACTTTACCGGCTGAGGGTATGGCTTTAAATTTTTTCTTGGTAGGGGAGTGGGTGTGGCGCCACTCCATTGATTGCCGTTTTGTTTCAGGTTCGAAGTGATGAACCCATGTTTCATCGCCTGTAACAATCTTTGTCACCCTCAGCCACATGACGAGCAAGCAATTCCGCACAGATGGTTCTCCTTTGCTCTTTATGGTGTTCGGTTAGACAACGAGGGATGCAGCGGGAACAAACCTTTGAATATCCCAACTGGTGAACAATTGTGACAGCACTACCAACAGAGATGTCAAGTTGAGCACTGACTTGTTTGATGGTGATCCGTCGATCATCTCGAACGAGTGTGTTGGCATGCTCCGCCATTGCAGGAGTCACAGCTGTGCATGGCCGGCCCGCACGTGGGAGATCAGACAGTCTTGCTTGACCTTGCGGCGATGATGACACACGCTTTGCCCAACGACTCACCGTGCTTTTGTCCACTGCCAGATCACCGTAGACATTCTGCAAGCGCCTATGAATACCTGAGATGCCCTGGTTTTCCGCCAAAAGAAACTCGATCACTGCCCGTTGTTTGCAACGCACATCCGTTACAGACGCCATTTTAACAGCTCCGTACAGCGCTGCCACCTGTCGGAAGTCAATGAAACTATACGAGACGAAGCGGGAATGTTTGAAAATATTCCACAAGAAATTTCCGGTTTTTTCAACCAAAATTGGCCGAGAAAAAAAATGTGTTGCATTACTTATTGAACTGCCCTCGTATAATTGGGAATAATCCAGGAACTACAATATCGTATTTATCCGCCGACGCCGGACAAGCGACTTTCAAGTAAAATGTCTCCCCTCTACAGGAGTATACATAATGGACGTAGACACATAGGTGACTACATATGGTAGTTCGGGTAGTCAGATAGCCTAATGGTAAGGCGAAACTTCGAGATAGCGGGAAATCCGGGTTTGAGTCCTAGTTCAGTACAAATTTTCACTGTCGTTATTCCATTATCCAGCTGATGGTTGTTTGTATTCGCAACTGCTAATGTATTTCATAACTGCTGTAGGCGCTGCAGTATCTGTTCCGCCGAATCTGTATGCATATCCAAAGGAACATCGCAGTGTAATTCGGAATAACACAGGCGCTGCAGTACCGTAGAGCTCTGATAGGGCAGTATGGATACAGCTAGGGGAACATTGGCAGGAAATTACATGCCACACGCCTTCTGCGGTGATTAATCCTTACATTTAATGTTTTTTTCTATTTTTCTGTACGAAATTTAAGATAGTGCTGTTTCCATGCACACTATTTTATTTCACACGAACTTACATTTGTTTTGTTCTTGAAAAATCTAGACGACCTAACAGGCAGAGCAGCCCCATACAATTTTGCAAAGCTATTTAGTGAATACATTATTCATTATTATGAATTGTTCGAAAATAATTGTTTACTGTTCGCCATTTTCATTTTTGATGTCTTTACACCTCTATCGAAGGAACGCGCACCCAACACTTCAACGGTAACTTACTAATTTATTCACTAGATGAAAAATGAATGTTGTTGTTTATTCGTCTAAGAAAATGGTTCAAATGGCTCTGAGCACTATGGGACTTTACATCTGAGGTCATCAGTCCCCTAGAACTACTTAAATCTGACTAACCTAAGGACATCACACACGTCCATGCCCGAGGCAGGATTCGAACCTGCGACTGTAGCGGTCGCATGGTTCCAGACTGAAGCGCCTAGAACCGCTCGGCCACACCGGCCGGCTATTCATCTAAGTTAAATTTTTACTTTCACAGACAATTTTAACCATCTGCTTAGAATAAAGATTTAAGTCTTCTGACTCGTTTTATACGGCCCGCCACAAATTCTCATATCTGCCAAATCTCATTACTTTTGCCTTTTTCCAGTCTCAGTCCATATTCTGTACTCACTAGCTGTTTATTCCTTTCAACGGATCCTATATCACTACTTCAATGAGGATAGCAATGTCATCAACGAATCTAATAATTGATATCTTTTCACCTTAAATTTAGTCCCACTCTTGTTCTTTCTTTTCCGTCAATGTTTCTCAATGTGTAGATTGAACTCCATGAGCGAAAGACTACATCCTTGTCGTACACTCTTTTTCATACGAGCACATCATTCTTGGTCGTTCTGTCCCACTGTTCCCCCTTGGTTGTTGTAAATATTGTGTATACTCCCGTCTTCCCCTACAACTGTTTTTCCTATTCTTCTCAGAATTTCGAATTTATTGCACCATTTGACACTGTCTAACGCTTTTTCCAGGTCGACAAATTCTGTGAGCATACCTTGACTTGTTTTCAATCTTGCATCCATTGCGGCCGGCCGAAGTGGCCGTGCGGTTAAAGGCGCTGCAGTCTGGAACCGCAAGACCGCTACGGTCGCAGGTTCGAATCCTGCCTCGGGCATGGATGTTTGTGATGTCCTTAGGTTAGTTAGGTTTAACTAGTTCTAAGTTCTAGGGGACTAATGACCTCAGAAGTTGAGTCCCATAGTGCTTAGAGCCTTTGAACCATTTTTTTGCATCCATTGCACTGTGCAAAAAATTTAACTTTTTTCAAGCTTCCCAAACGAAAAGTGAATTACCTTATTTAATCAAGGGAGCTGAATACAAAAATGACAATAAAGATGCTGAATTAGTTCGAGTTTAGGTGGTTGTAAACGGTCAGTGTCATCTAGTGCACACAGTGAAAGTGATAAAAGCATAAATTCTCTGGATATTGCAAACGGAACCTTTTTTTTTCCCTTTCGCTTTTGTTATGGGTCTGGAACATCTCTAGCGATCGTTCAACAATAATCAGCAAGCAAAAACTTGCTCCAATGGCCTTAATATCGTTTTTCCATTGTAGATGTAACTTGGTGGAAATGTTCCCTTTGGTCATCGCTGACTGCTCGGCAATTTTCTGGGAAGAAGTCTGGGTGGAGGTGTAACATATGTTTTTTCGAGGGACATCTGGCACTCCAATGCTTGGTACGATAGTATAATGAGCTCTACTCGGTCCTGATAGTTCCGAAGCCGAGAGTTTCCAAAAAAATTTGTGACTACCTTTCGGGCAGGATCCCTTACATTCTTCTCCTTATGTTGTAACAGTTCATCAAATTCAGGATCCTTGAAGAGTTCTCGAGTCTGGGATCCAATAAATATTCCATCTCTGATTTTACCTTCAGTAACTCGTTAAAATTTATTCAGAATGTATTTCGATGCGTCTCTGTCTTAGTTTATACCCTCAACTAAACCAAGTTTAGTACGTAAAGGCGGAAGTAAAACCCTGTTGGAGTCTATCAGAGAAATGTGGAGAACATTCTTTTTTCCTGGTTCCAAAGATCTATGGAGTGGCTAATATTTCTTACGTAGTGGGAAGCCTTATTTCGGCTATCCCACTCGCACAGAAAACAGCAATATTTTGTGTAGCCGAGCTGTAGGCCAAGAAGCATGGCTAGAACTTTGAAGTCGCCACAGATACTTCAACTGTATTAATTATTATTTACAGCTCTCAACAGTTTTCCACGTTGGCGTATGTTTCCTTCCTGTGCACTTCATAATGGATTGGAATTGATGGCAACACACTTCCGTTATTCACTAACCTAGATTTGGCGTGTCTATGAAGAGTCACCAGTCATGTTGTACTCGTGTGTTAAAGTTCACTCACGAGTCCAGTTACATTTTACAAGAAACTAGATCTTTTTCCAGTGGAAAACAACCTTCCATGTCTTTTGACGTTTCGGAAAAACATACCTTAACATCTTCAGCAAGAGCTCCCAAATGCTTGGCTCTAGAAGCCAGAAATTCTGCGCCACTTTTTGATCATTTAGTTCATGCTGACTGATCATATGGCTGTGAAGTCAGGATCATTGGATGACGGCGAGTGTACAACAGCATTTGGCGTACCTGCGTCGAGTTTGTCCTGATCTTGCTCTTTGTCGGATGAACCGCTGGAATAAGATGCGGTAGATTGTGGAACAAATAATTCTTCAGAATGTGGCACAGGTCGAACAGCTGAAGGGATATTGATATAAGTGATAGTTCACTTAAAATATATGGCCTTAATTTGAAGAATCATACAAAAGTAGCAATTTGTAGAAAGATCGGTCGGCTCTCACCGTACCAAGGGAACAGCAAACGACATGCTAGGACTTATCCCACGTAGCCAGTCCCGCAGGTTTTTAGAACAGATGGTATAACAAATGTGTGGTGCCTACTTCTTGTCCATATCACCCAATTTAGAAACAAAATACATGTACGAGGCTCTTTTTATGATTGGCGCGAAATCTCGTTTTTTATTGCAAATGTTACCTCACCGCAAACATATTAAAAACTGTCCACACTGTTTACACATTTACGCGACATGTATCTGGTCAGTAGAGGTAAAAAAAAACGACACGCTCACTCTTTATGTCGCCTCCATCACTTTCGCGAGTGCAAATTGTCACTACGACCACTACATACATACAATGTAATAAAATGGATCACCTGTAGCCGTCCTTATAATGTTATTTTTAAATGGCTACAACTTTCCGTGCTTCAGCGCACCATCTTCAGTCCTTAAGTGACGCTTGAGGGGGTTAAGTTCAATCGTATACACGATTCATCAGTGGCTGGCCATGATCTATGAACTGGGTTTCGCAGACTAAATGTAACAGTGACTTTGCGTCTCCATCCATCAACTATCAACAACATGGTTGGAGACACAACATCGTTTTACAGGTAGTCTGTGAAAACCAGTTCATAGATCATGGCCACCGATGAATCTTGTATACTGTTGCAGTTAATCTTCTCGGCGTCAGTTAAGGCTTGAAGATGGCGCATTCAAGTACTGTTAATGGTAGCTGTATAGTAAGTAACATCATGTGGACGGCAGTAGGTGATCCTTTTTATAACATAAGTGAACGGTTGAAGTCCCTTAAAACTCCAATCATAAGGATGGAATTCACAGCCGGCCGGAGTGGCCGTGCGGTTCTAGGCGCTGCAGTCTGGAACCGAGCGACCGCTACGGTCGCAGGTTCGAATCCTGCCTCGGGCATGGATGTGTGTGATGTCCTTAGGTTAGTTAGGTTTAATTAATTCTAAGTTCTAGGTGACTGATGACCTCAGAAGTTAAGTCGCATAGTGCTCAGAGCCATTTGATGGAATTCACAAACATTTAAGTTCTGGTAGACTTTCCTTTTGATGGCCACGAAGTTACTTTTTTGATTGTCATGTGTCACGTCATTGCAAGCATCAATTTTCTGCTCACTGTTAACGCATTTAGGCGATGTGTGTCAAATTAGTCACTTCAGCTAACGATAAGAGGTAGGAGTAACAAATATCACGCCACGACCACCTCTTGGAATACAAAATGTAACTATGCAAGAACTCTACAAAACACGCTTTCCGTGACAAACTTTTTAATCCAAATTAAAGTATGGTATTCCATGTTGCTAATTAATTTAAGTCAAAATCACCAAACACTGGTAAAAAAATCCACTAATTTTTATGTTGTCAATGTCAAAGCACTTTCCAGTAGTTTAGGAACTCGCTAAACTACCATTTGAACAAATTAGGAAGATTTTTCCCTCTGAAGAAGAACACAAATCCACTGCATTTAGACTCAAAACTACTAAATTAGTTAACGATGATGAGGCTGTTGATTTTTCTTTGTCATCGTTATAGTGCTAGCGATAATAATAGCGATGTAGCTGACCGCCAAAAAACGGATCTTTGTTAAATAAGCGGACAACTGCTGTTGTCAAGAACCCTTATTTTGCGCACTTGGGCACGTTGTGATCATGTATTTCTTAGAACCCTGAACCAATGTTAAAAAAATGGTATTTGTTGTCAGCTTCCTCAAACTGGTAAGAAACGGTTACTTTTATCTCCGAAGAATTTTCGCTGTTGAATAGCGTTCTCAAGCACGACGCCAAGACCACCTCCCAGGTGCCTTTACCTTTTCTAAATCCAGACTATTCTTCATCTGACAGTTCCTCAATTTCTTTTCCATTATTCTGTATATTATTATTCTTGTCAGCAGCGCGGATGCATGAGCTGTTAAGCTGATTGTGCGGTGGTCCTCGCACTTATCAGTGCTTTCCATCTTCTGTAGTATGGAAGACATTTTTCAGAAAGTCTGATGGTGCGTCGCCCTTCTCATGCATTCTACACAACAACTTGAACAGTAGTCTTGTTGCTATTTTCACCAGTAATTTTAGAAATTCCGACGAAATGTAACCTACCCCGTCTTCTTTATTTGATCTCAAGTGTTCCATAGGTCTTTTAAATTCTGAGGCTCATACTGGATTCCCTACGTCTCTCTTATCGACTCCAATTTCTTCTTATATGAAGTCCTATAAGTCCCCCCCCCCCCCCCCCTCCTCATAGAGTACTTCAGTGTACTCTTTACACCTGTCCGCTCTTTTTTCTGCATTTCACCCCTGACGTTACCAGCCTTGCTTTTAACTTCACTGACTTTTCACTTTTGTATATGCTGAGTCAGTCTTTCCGACGATCACTTCTTTTTCGATTTCTTTGCTTTTGTACTTACGCCTTTTTATATCAATATTTCTGACCCCTCCCCTCTTACTACCACTCCTTGTGGTAGTAAGAGTCACATCAGACTTAACAAAGTGAATCTCGATACAGGGATAATATCGGATTAGAACAGCAGGACCGGATTAGGGACACTCTTCGTTGAACAAGAATGCGTAATTCCTCTTGTTACCAAATACTGTCGTAGCTTATAGCATGTGTGAGAAATACTTCTTATTCATAAACCTTTCATTTTTATGTGTTCGATTGAAGTACAGTTATAGAGATGCCGAATTTTGTATGGAATAGGCGCTATTTCAGGAATAATTTGTTTTGAAAATGTTAACAGGTTCCAAATGGTTCAAATGGCTCTGAGCACTGTGGGACTTAACGTCTGAGGTCATCAGTCCCCTAGAACTTAGAACTACTTAAACCTAACTAACCTAAGGACATCACATACATCCATGCCCGAGGCAGGATTCGAACCTGCGACCGTAGCAGTCGCGCGGTTCCAGACTGTAGCGCCCAGAACCACTCGGCCACGCCGGCCGGCAACAGGTTCAAACTTGTATGTTATAGTTGCAGGTTTTGTTGTCTGGTTTTATGAACCATATCCATATTTCTACTTGAAGTGCTTACTTAACTAACTAGTCTTCGCGTATTTATTACGTCGGTGCTGAGGACTTATCTCCTATTTGTTGAGGATGAACTGTATTACAATTTTGTACCTACAAAAATCTAAAGCGATGTTATTGTGATTCGCAATACTCTGTCGTCGCTCATATAATGTCTGAACTGTTACGGAAGATTTGTCAAGTACACTGGTATTGCTACCAACTTGTAATCTGGTCCTACAGGAAAAAATCGTCATGAATTGCATGAACTAATTTGTTGTTGAGAGAAGTGACAAACTGTCGATACCTTTCACAAATTTGAAACAGCCATTTGTACGTACATAAAGTATCTTCGTAATTTGGTTTGGGTTCTCGGATCGTCAGCTGGATCAAGACGATAAACTACACTTCCACATTTTCTTAATATGTTGTACACAATGTGTTCTTAGTCCCCTTGATGTCTCGAACTTTCCAGTATCTTTTTATACACCTTACCACAACACAGAATGTAACTAATGACTCACGAATACACGACACTATTTGATAATGTTGAAATTTCCGTGGTCTGTTGTGTATTCACATTTATAAGTAGACTGTTGTATAAAATAACTTAATTAATGGATTATTGCTCCTTTACTGATGAGTAGATCCGTTCCCCGTAGAGGTGACTTAAAATGCAGCCCTTTTTCGACAGCTGCAGCTTCCACGATGCGATTGTGAAATGCGTCCTCAGCAGCATTCGTCGATTTAACAGCCTTTGTGATTATCAGAGCAAAGCGTTTAAGAGATCACAGAGTGCTCATTCCTGCTGTAGTAGGAATCAATAACTTAATTATTTCACCTGACGTGATCTTTGGGAGTAATAGAACACGAGCGGTTCTTAGGCATTCTATTGCCTACCGTTTTACAGTACGTTTGACATCTGATGATGAAGACCTGATGTCGATTTTTATATCCCTGTCCATACACGCCACTGAAGATACTACTGCGCTGATGACTTGACGAAAACGCTTTTTACAGAAACCGTCTTATACTATGCGCATATTGTTTCAACAACAGTGAATGCTGCAGTATGTTGTCCGTTACCAGCATGTTATCTTTGGTATATAGTCTTAGGTTATCAACTTAAAATACGTTCAGTAGCTTGACGATTAGCGATGTATGCAAAACCACGTTTACTGCAGGTCTCCTTAAAGGAATTAATTCGTAAGCCAATATATTCTAGATGCCTTTTATAATTTTGTTCAAGAGCTACAATAATTACACGTTGAATGTTCAGATTATTAATTAACTTCTCAATAAAATATGTGGCACTAGCAATGCCAAGTTTGCGGCTCACATGCTGTCATAATGACGCTCTACTGGCATGGGCAGTGGCAAGAAAGGGCAACAGGAGGCTGTTCCCTGCATGAGGGACGGTCGTAACACATCATGTACAAACGGTACTAGCCGTGGTCGCAGTTGATTTTACAGCTATGGGAGAGTGAGCGACAGTTCCTCGCGCAGTTTTTTTTCTTTTCTTTACGGATGAAGCATGCTTTATCCAAGGCAGTACCACATGCTACCAGTTAGAGAGCATATCAGCGGACGCTTTCTGTTAACTTCCGGGCATGTGGTTGTTGAGCGGTTGATATGCCATTTCCTGCCTGGCTGACATACTGGTCGTGGTTTACCTTCAACTCACCGCAACACAGCCTAATTAACTGACACTGAAAGAATGCTTATGTAGTATGTGAATGATGATGCACCGGCATAGTTTCATGTGGCCGTACCGGAATACTTAGCATGAATATTCGGCGACAAATGTATCGGTAATGGCTCGCTAATACCGTGGCTTCCCAGGTATCCCAACATGAACCCGTTGAATGATTTTGTGCGGCTGCGCTAATAGAGTTGATGAACTCTGGAAATGCATTGTGGTTGGTGGATGTGTTCACATGGACGATACCCCTAACGCTCACAGCTGAAATAATTCTCCATCCAGCAGAGGACAATCACTTTGGACCGTGCTGGGCTTCGGTTGCGATTATCGCTGAAACTTGTTCCATTGTATTTGGCCACGAATTAGGACTCTCTCTGTGGTTATTATTTTCAACCGTTTCACTTGGTGGTTGATTAGACTCTGGCACGACTACGGACTTCCTCGCTAGATCTTTAGACTGGCTACCTACCACATTTACGATGTCAGAGAGCGACCTGGTTTTGCGGCATAGATGTGTTTTGTGTTGTGCAATGAGCAGTGAAGTAAATCATTTTCTTGCCAACGAGAACAGGTGCTACATTGAGCACCCGGCTCGAACTTATTGCGTTTGTTAGCACAGTATCTGGAAGATGAAGATTGGGACTGGAACTACAGACGGATGCAGCTTCTTTTCCGTGTTATTAATATCAATGACGTTGCTTATCAACGGACTTCTTAGCTACCTAATAACTTACAGTTCAAGTGTCTTCTAAGTAAACAGCGTCCTCTCATTAGTTCTGAGTCTATAACTCAGGCCTTGGAAGGCCTATTGGTACCGACCGACCGCCGTACCGTCCTCAGCCGTTAGATGAACAGGCAAGCACTCTAAAATAGTATTAAATCGCTGACTCTTAATCCAATAAAAAAGGTCTGGAACTATTTTGAATAACAGATGACATGTTTCAATAGCATCTCCACATTTTTGTAACTCTTTGGGATCTAATCATCAATAGGTGACTTCTCACGGGTGTGGCATAAGTGAAGAAACTTATGGCTTCTCTTTATCAATGAAATGAGGCCATTATGAAGTATGATGTCTCCTGGAAGTGACTTTCGTTGTGTTCAGTATGCTTATATCCAACGAAAGTGACCAGAGAGCAAAGGTCTTGCCTGTCTTGCAAAAGGTTGAAATGCGTTTGGTAGTATGCCAAGAAACATTACAAAGTGCATGCTTCACCACTTAATAACAAATTTTTCACCAGAACGAACTGACAAGTGGTGCGTGGTAGACATATTATCAATGAACATATATGACCACTATGGTCTGTATCAATACTGGAGTCACTATGGATTAAATGATTTCTTCAGCTTTTGGCTTGTACAGTGCCCTGCATGCGAGACATATTGTTAAGACACAGTATCAGCCTCACAAATCAACCAGCTTTGCAGGACAGTCTGTATGTTACTGGTAAGGAAAGATTTCCCAGGCTCCACCCTGTAGACTGCCCTGCGTGTCAGTCGTGCTCTGTTGCAGTAGCATCGGCCTGTTTTATCGACTTTCTTTTCATAACCGCCTTTATGTCAGGGGCAAATAAATTATTTTCAAGCCCATGATGTGTAGCCTGCCTCGCGTGACAGGTGTGTTGTGACTGTAGTTTTGTCCTGCTTTATTGAACTGTATTTGCCGATGGGCATGGCGGAGGACAGGTTGAGATGGAGAAGGAATTGGGCAGAGAAAGTGAAAGAGGAGGAGATGCATGAGGCAGGTGCCAGGTGAAGAGGGATAGTGTGTAGGTGGAAAACAAAGAAGGGGAGGCAGAGATGGAAAGAGAAAGGGAAGAAGGATATGGTCAGAGGGATTGGGGAGGAAGATATGGATAGAAAAGGTAAGGAAGAAATGAACGAAGAGAGTCAGGGGCTCGTATTGTTAGCCAGTACATAGATTGTAATAACACACTACTGGCCATTAAAATTGTTACACCACGAAGATGACGTGCTACAGACGCGAAATTTAACCGACAGGAAGAAGATGCTGTGATATGCAAATGATTAGCTTTTCAAGTATTCACACATGGTTGGCGCCGGTGGTGACACCTACAACGTGTTGATATGAGGAAAGTTTCCAACCGATTTCTCATACACAAACAGCAGTTGACCAGCGTTGCCTGGTGAAACGTTGTTGTGATGCCTAGTGTAAGGACTAGAAATACGTACCATCACGTTTCCGACTTTGATAAAGGTCAGATTGTAGCCTATCGCGATTGCGGTTTATCGTATCGCATCATTGCTGCTCGCGTTGGTCGAGATCCAATGACTGTTAGCAGAATATGGAATCGGTGGGTTCAGGAGGGTAATACGGAACGTCGTGCTGGACCGCAACGGCCTCGTATCACTAGCAGTCGAGATGACAGGCATCTTACCCGCATGGCTGTAAAGCATCGTGCAGCCACGTCTCGATCCCTGAGTCAACAGATGGGGACGTTTGCAAGACAACAACCATCTGCACGAACATTGACTATCAGCTCGGAGACCATGGCTGCGGTTACCCATGACGCTGCATCACAGACAGGAGCGCCTGCGATGGTGTACTCAACGACGAACCTGGGTACACGAATGGCAAAACGTCATTTTTTCGGATGAATCCAGGTTCTGTTTACAGCATCACAATGGTCGCATCCGTGTTTGGCGACTTCGCGGTGAACGCACATTGGATGCGTGTATTGGTCATCGCCATACTGTCGTATCACCCGGCGTGATGGTATGGGGTGCCATTTGCTGCACGTCCAGGTTACCTCTTGTTCGCATTGACGGCACTTTGAACAGTGGACGTTACATTTCAGATGTGTTACGACCCGTGGCTATATCCTTCATTCGATCCCTGCGAAACCCCACATTTCAGCAGGATACTGCACGACCGCATGTTGCACGTCCTGTACGGGCCTTTATGGATACAGAAAATGTTCGACTGCTGGCCTGGCCATCACATTCACCAGATCTCTCACCAATTGAAAACGTCTGGTCAATGGTGGCCAAGCAACTGGCTCGTCACAATACGCCAGTCACTACTCTTGATGAACTGTGGTATGGGCAGCTGTACCTGTACGCGCCATCCAAGCTCTGTTTGACTCAATGCCCAGGCGTATGAAGACCGTTATTACGGCCAGAGGTGGTTGTTGTGGGTACTGATTTCTCAGGATCTATACATCCAAATTGCGTGAAAATGTAATCACATGTCAGTTCTCGTATAATATATTTGTCCAATGAATCCCCGTTTATCATCTGCATTTCTTCTTGGTGTAGCAATTTTAATGGCCAGTAGCGTACTTAGAAAGTATTAATAAGTTGAAAACAACGTATTATTGTTCCAAAATAATATTTATTAGATAGTTACGAATCAGCTTTCGGTTTCTTAGGATATTATCTGAAGATTGGTCTAAGAAGCCGAAAGTCGGTTCATAACGAACAAATAAATATTATTGGGTGACGTTAATATGTTGTATTCAAGTTATTAATATGTCTATGTTCCTCCAAGAGCTGACGGAATTTTCCATAAATATTAGGAAATTTATTTTCTATGTAAACATACACTGTTTTAAATAGAACAAAGCCTATTGACACTAGCAAACTAAGATTATGTTGATCGGAATGTCAGTGGCGTTTGTTGTAGGATTCTAGAGCGAGTCATGCACGAGACATCGTATTTTGAAAAGTTTGCACACTGACACTTGTCTGTACCATTCCTAGGTACAACCTTGTTATGTTTGGTTCCAGTGTCCCTGTGTGTTCCTTGAGCGCAGCGCAGCGTGACAGTCCAAGCAGTAGGTGGTGAGAGGGTGATGGGATTCACTAATGCAAGAAATACCGACATGCGCGTGGTGTATGGAGAGTGTAGGAAGAACGCCGTTCATTCCTGTGCGGTACATGCGGCAAGATATCCCAAGAGACGTTAACCATCTCGGCATTTATTTATCAATCTCTTCAAACAGATACGTGGAGGTGGTAGTGTAACACCTAGACAACTTAACAGAAGGAAACAAGAGATGACAGAAGAGGGGTAAATTAATGTTCTTGCTGCTGTTGCAGTTGATCTGCACTTCAGCTCCCATGCAGTCGCACGAGGAAGTGGCTTGACTCAGACAAGCATCCTACGCATTCTCCAGCGACATAGCTTCCATCCATATCACGTCTCTCTCCATCAAGAGCTGCAGGGAAACAATTATGAGGATCGTGTTAACTTCTGTACATGGACATTAAGACAGGATACTCCTGATGTATCAGGTATCTTGTGATGAAGACGCATTTACAGATCACGGCCGGATAAAATACCGAATCATGCACAGTTGGTCTGTTAAAAATCCAAGTTGGCTTCGTCAGGTGGAACGGTAGCGTCCATGGAGTGTAAATGTGTTGTGCGGAATAGTGAACCATCGGCTCATAGGACCGTTTTTCGTAGACGGAACACTGAATGCGCACAAGCATCGCAGCCTCCTAACAGATCATCTTCCACGAATACTAGAAGATTTTTCTCTGCAGAATAGGAGGAATCAGTGGTACCAACATGATGGCTATCTAGCCCGCACTGCACCAAGTACTACAGCATGTCTTCACGAATTGTTTCCAAATCGTTGGACTGGACGCAGAGGACCTGTACCTTGGATGGTCCGTTCCCCAGATTTGGTATCTGTTGACTTTTTTCTATGAAGACAGCAGAAAGACATAGTTCACAAGGATTTACCAACCAACCCGATGGTATGCAATGATGTATTACTGCAGCCTGCTAGGGCATCTCCGCTAAAATGCTAGCACCTGTGTAGCAGTCGTTCCATACTAGTCTGGAAGCGTGTATTACCACTGCCGGTGGTCCTTTTGAACACAACCTGTGATGGTCAGTTGCCTTGTTACTGGTCAGGCTCCACATAAATAGAGTATGCACTTGTATTGTTTTTTATTGTGTGCTAGCATAGGCATCGTACAAGTGTCGAAGTGAAAGCTTTTCAGAGTACTATATCTCGTAAACGACTCACACTAGAATCAGGCAACAAATACCACTACTTTTAGTCTGTTAATGTCAACAGACATTGTTTCATTTTAAAAATGTGTGTTTGCTTAAAATATATACTTTCTAAGTATCATTACAATCTGTTGATTAGCTAGCAATACGAGCCCCTGGCTACAAATTCATTCTATGAAAACAGCATCTCGATAGCATTTTCCACTTCCGCATTATTTGCGGCGCACGTTTTAGGTGATTCATCCTGTATACATTTATAGAATGTTTCACGATTCATTATGTACCCTTCTAGAGGCTGTAGAGGGAATAAAAGTTCAAGTTTTACATGGGAATCCATGTCCGGAAACGTATAACGCTACAAACCGTCAAAGTCATAGACGCAGTGGCCTCTAAATTTATGAGTACATACAGGGTGATTCGATCATGATGTTACAAAGTTCTAGATGATGAAGAAGGATAAATGCATCAATTTGAGGTAAGGACTCCTGTACCGGAAACGAACTAATCAAAAGTTATAAACGAAAGCCTTTCTGCTACCTCTAACAGTGGAACACATGTGCTAGTACTGTTCTTGCCTGGACTGTAAGATAGGCAAGTTTAGAGGTGGTAGTGTGAACCAAAAGAAGAAAAAGTATCTGGTAAACATGGGCTCTAAAATGTATACCTTAAGAGGTTGTTCAATAGAGGAGATGTGTTTCACAGTAGAGAAGATGAACAAGTGCTCATAGATCCTGAGGTATGTATTTTAGCGCCCATGTTTACTGGACTTTTTTCCTTGTTTTAGCTCATACTACTTCCTCTGAAAGTTACCTACCCTTCAAGCTTAGCAACAGTACCAGTACATGTATTCCACTGTCAGAGACATCTGAACGGTTTTCGCTTATAACTTTCGACTCCTTAGTTTCCTCCACGGGGACTCTTACCTCAAACTGATGCAGTTATCATAATGGAACTATGTACTTTTTTTCTGTGGCATTTGATAGAAGCTTCTAAGAGCACTTCAGCGGCATGACGTGCATGGGACTTGATCAAAGAGTATCAAGACAACCGCGGTGCAAACCACTGTCTAGCCTTCAGCAAGAGGTTCCACAAACGTCTATCTTATTACACCAAATGTAAGCAAACACGTAACTCAGATATGATGCGTGTGTTTATCATCACGGCTGTGATATCAAGTGGTTAAAATGTTGACCATGAGCACTGCTAGACGCTATAAAGTGATTCTAGAGAAACAATACCGCGCGTTAATTTCATCTGGAGTTACAGGCAGCATAGACCCGTGTTATAAGACATTTCATGCCTTTCAGCACTCGTTGGTGTTTTCTAGTAGACCTCTTGTTTCCATTTTCACCTGCGTTGCAGTGCGAGATGAGTCCTTAATAGCATTGCGCAGTCCTTCGTTTGTAGCGTAACGACTTGGCGATACATTCGCCTTAATGACTCCCAATTACGAGTTGTAAGATGTGGTGAGGTCAGGCATTCTTGGTGGCCATTTCAAGGAAGCAGGTGTTGCTAATCATCCTGTAAAGTGTTCATTTAGGAACTCGCTCCCTGCAAGAACGTAGTTAGGAGGCGATCCGTCTAGCTGCAACGATAAGCATTCTGTGAGGCCCCTTTCCTCAAGTTGAGGTATTAACCTTGTTTGCAACGTATGTAAATAATTTACGTCATTCACAGCCCCTTCAGAAATGTATGGCCCAAGTAAATGCTGTGATGTTATCAGTGCTCTTATCGCTACGTGGGGCGGGTTCGTTTCTAACGATAATATTTCCTTTCAAACGACAATATTTCTAGCACGTGAGGTGCAATAATGGTACATTCATCTGAAAACATAGCTTTGGTACGGTTCACTGCAATTGTAAATTGACTTAACACAGAACGACATCCTAAAACACGCGTGTCTGTATCCGATAATTCGTCGGTCTATAAGGTCTGACCTAAACGTCTCTTTTCATATGATCTATCGTTGTTGTCCTCGGAATATCCTGTTCCGATGCACGTTTACGTGTCGACTTCATAGGGGATTCTTCAATCGAAGCAGACACTCCGTCACATGTTTCTACTTGTACCTTCTTCGTTCCAATCCACGGCTTGTCTTTAACACTGCCAAAAGAAAAGCCCGTCTTTTCCAGTCCAGAAGTGTTGCCTTTCTCGTGGAACCTTATTAATTCTTTCTTGGAATGCTCCCATAGTATGTCCCACTGCCTGTTCTGTCGGTTGTCGTCCGTACACCCACACACTTGTCACTAACAAGGGAACCTCCCCATCGCACCCCACTCAGATTTAGTTAGAAGTTGGCACAGTGGATAGGCCTTGAAAAACTGAACACAGATCAATCAAGAAAACATGAAGAAGTTGTGTGGAACTATGAAAAAAATAAGCAAAACATTCAAACTGAGTAGTCCATGCGCAAGATAGGCAACATCAAGCATAATGTGAGCTCAGGAGCGCCGTGGTCCCGTGGTTAGCGTGAGCAGCTGCGGAACGAGAGGTCCTTGATTCAAGTCTTCCTTCGAGTAATAAGCGCATTTTGCCGACACGGTAGCTCAGCGTGTTCGGTCAGAGGGTTAGCTCCCTCTGTAATAAAAAAAAACTGAGTTAATCGATCAACAACGAACTTAAACGGATGTCTTACGACGTCCGCACCGAGGAGATGCAACGAACAAATTCGAACAAAATGAGATTAAAAAAAAAAAGTGAAAAGTTTACTTTCTTTATTCGCAAAGTTATGATCTTTCCGTTCGTTCATTGGCGCCTCTGTTCACTGTAATAAGTTTAGTGTCTGTGTTTTGCGACCGCACCGCAAAACCGTGCGATTAGTAGACGAAAGGACGTGCCTCTACAATGGGAACCGAAACATTTGATGGCAAGGTCATAGGTCAACCGATTCCTCCACAGGAAAACACGTCTTATATATTCTATACGACACTGGTGACGGCATGTGCGTCACATGACAGGAATATGTTGTCGACCCACCTAACTTGTACACTTGGCGAATGGGTAAAAATATTCTTCTACCTTGCCCGATTTAGATTTCCTAGTGGATGTGATAACCACTCCCAAAAAAAATGATAAAAACATAAGAGTTTGTCACATAAACTGCAACAAATGAATGCAACAGTTTCACAGTCGCACAGTTTTCCCTGTGCTCTGTCAAAACATGTGTTTTTAACGTTCCGCAGCTGCTCACGCAAACCACGGGACCAGGGCGCTCCTGAGCTCAAATTATGCTTGATGTTGCCTATCTTGCGCATCGACTACTCAGTTCGTATATTTTGCTCATTTTTTCATAATTGCACATAACTTCTTCTTGTTTTCTCGATTGATCTGTGTTCAGTTTTTCAAGGCCTATCCACTGTGCCAACTTATAACCAAATCTGAGTGGGGTGCGATGGGGAGGTTCCTTTGTAAGTGCTCCTCAAATAGTGTGACTATGACTACTCACATCTGCCGTGGCTAAAAATTAAAACTCGACTGTGACTGCCACTGAGAAAACATGTAAACATGAATTACAATAATTGATTCCAGCAACGGATAAGAAGTAACATAGCTACCAACCTGCATAATGACGTTTTAGTCTAAGAATCGGTTACAGGGGTGCGGGGACTTCTCGCCCACCCTGTACATTATTCCGTGAATTACTGCATTTTCAAATGTGAACGAACTTTTGTGCCACCCTATACATCACAGAAATCATTACGAAGTTTTCGGCACGTAATCGCAGCTGTCAGACTGACTTGCAGGTAACAGTTGGCGTTCAAGTGGTGACGCGTCGCTTCCCTTTGACGGCTGCCAATGTATTTTCCCCTGGAATGGCTGGAATTCGCGATCGCCGCGGCGCGTCCAGCATTTGAATGGCTTTTCGGCAGTTTCGGCGTGACCGCCCCTTTGTCATGCTAACGCAGCAACCCCGGACTCGTGTAATCAATGCTGTGCATACTAAACGCCGGGGGACGGACGCGCCCTCATTGCCTATCGGCACGCAAAGTCAGAATCCGTTTATTTTTTCCTCTATCGCTTTAGAGCGGGATTCAGCGTGCCGTCGGCTCTAACTACATAGTAGACGACTCGAGGTTGTGTATCTAGCTCATTACATGTTGCGAGAAGTCAGACGAAATGTCATCTAATGACATTTCTAAAAAAAGTAGACACTGAAATTTTACATCCACATCTGGAGGAAAATCATAAGTTTAACAAACATGCGAAAGCTACACTGACGAAAAAATATCGTAACGCCAAAAAATAATTGAAATATGGTTTCGCAGGACAGAGCGGATCAGGTTGTGCAAAGTGGCCAAGGTCAATTACTGTTAGTTAGACAAGAACACACAACTTTATTGCTCAGACCAATGCACAGTTTTCTCTTTAAAACAGCAAAGATCAATTCGCGGCTGAGGGCCCAAGTAATTTCTCCAGAATAAGTTTAAATGATTTCTTTTAAAGCACCAGTATTTCAAGTAACGGCTGAAGGCCTTACTTAAGCAAAATTAAAATATCTTCCCGGCTAAAGGCCGAAACAATATTTCAGATCAGCTAAGAACATTCTTTAAAAGCCAAGCTGTTACAAAGTCCGGCTAAAGGCCGTATTAAGGAAAATTCAAGTTAATTCTTCCGGCTGAAAGACCAATAAAAAATGTTCTTTACATAATAAAAGACATGTTTTAAAGATAGGCATTTACACAGTAAAACAGAAAACCATCTTAAGAAAACTTGAAGTATCTTGACGGCTGACGGCCCAAACAATTACTCAAAATAATTAAAGACAACCTTAAGGTAAACATTTACACTTTACAGCTGAAGGTCATTTTGAGAATTCAAGATAATTAAAGAGGAACCTTACAGACAAGGATTTACATATTACGGCCGAAAGCCACAGATTTTGAAACAAACGTGGCTGAAGGCATAAATAAAGAGAAACAAGAATTTTAAATAAAACGCGGCAGAAGGCCTAATCTCAAAACACTTGACGTGAGGTTCGGCTGAAGGCCATATATTAAACATAGAACTGACAAAATTAATACACGGCTGAAGGTTCTAGGCGCTACAGTCTGGAACCGCGTGACCGCTACAGTCGCAGGTTCGAAGCCTGCCTCGGGCATGGATGTGTGTGATGTTCTCAGGTTAGTTAGGTTTAAGTAGTTCTAAGTTCTAGAGGACTGATGACCACAGCAGTTAAGTCCCATAGTGCTCAGAGCCATTTGAACCATTTTTGAACCACGGCTGAAGGCTGCGACCAAATAAAATGACAATAACAAACAACAAATAGTGGTGCTCAGAAGTTTTCTAAGGGTCGGCCTGGGGAGGAAACTCTAACAACAGTTTAGGTGTGACAGGCAGCCAAGCGTAACACTAAACAATCGGGTGGCAACACGACCTAGGGACGGCTGAAGAACCAACCAACAATAAATTCCCTCTGTCGCAACTCCCTACTCCAGTATGCAGACAGCATTTATCTACTCAGTGGAAATCACAGAAGCTACACAAGGTTCCACGTAAACACACTTGCACAAGAACTCGAACAATCGTAAAAGCAATCACTGTGGAAGAAGAAGGCCGAATCAGTTCGACACACAGAGTGTTTCCACAAGTAGTCAGCGACCAAATACACGTCGTTCGATGAGACGACCGACCGAACGACCAACCAAGGTCGTTCCCACTCAAGTCACGTGTGTCGGCAACGGTCGGGCGAGTCTTGGCTGTCCGAAGCTGGCTGCAGCTCCAACCCGACTCAACTCAATGTCCGTTCGAAACTCGGAGACATGGCGACCCGGGAACACTGGCTTGGACCAAACCATGCAGTGGTAACTCTTGCGCATTGGCTTAAGGCCTAATCTCTGCACAAGGAAGGAACCGACCCACGTCCGGCAAGACGACCAAGTAACGAAGCCCAGAAATAGTCAAAAGACCAGACACACGTCACCCGATGAGACGACCAACCGAACGACCAACTAACGGTCGTCCCGCTCCAATCTCCTTGCGTCGGTCGACGAGCACTGGCTGTCCGCACCTCACAGGCGCTCCGTCCCCGACTGAACTTCAGTGCTACTGCGTCCCCACTGAAATCCCGACAGACGACGACCCGGAAATACTAGTGGTCGCTCCAGAGAAGGTACGACCGTGCACTTACCGGTAACCGCTGCTGCTACCACTTACGAGCAAGGAAACCAGCAACCTAGTTACGCCAGTAAATCGAATTCAAAGAAAAACGGTTGCGTCAGAACCACAAAAACAAGATGACAAGCAACAAACGACATGACCGTGAGCCACACACGGCTCAGTGATAAATGTAGAGGAATGGAATTTCGGTAATATGTTTGTCCAGGGGCCGGCCGCGGTGGCCGAGCGGTTCTAGGCACATCAGTCTGGAACCGCGTGACTGCTACGGTCGCAGATTCGAATCCTGCCTCGGGCATCGATGTGTGTGATGTCCTTAGGTTAGTTAGGCTTAAGTAGTTCTAAGTTCTAGGGGACTGATGACCTCAGATGTTAAGTCCCATAGTGCTTAGAGCTAATGTTTGTCTAGGGAACATATTTAAATGATTAACATTGCAAGATCACAGTTAACTGAAGCAAACCTGATTTGCAGCCTCATGTAGCGCCACTCTTATGCGACTGGCGCGCAATTTGAACAATCATCGTCTTTCAGATGTAAAAACATGCCTACTAACTCTAGTTTATGTCGCACAACTCCTTCTTAGTGTTGCAATTTCTTTGTTAATCTTTTTATTGAACATGTTGAAACTTTGCCGATGTGCAGAATATATGGCGTGATATAAAAATCTTGAATTAACATTTTCAGACTGTGAGTTTGTGCTCCAGGTGTCAGTTAAGTGCACGAAATGAAAACCATTATGTGTACCGCGTAAGCAGCGCCCGCACTGTCTGACAACGCCTACAAGGAAAACAACCTGTGGTGACGTTGATGGTCGTGTCAGGGAGTGTCGTCTGATGAAAATTCTATACTCTGCGCATGGGACTCAAGGGAGTCTTGCGCCGGTATGTCTTGGGTCGGATCGTGTGGTCGGTCTGTTCATGTTTTGAAACGTTTGCAACTGTAGACAATTGTTCATGCATGTAAACCTACATCTCTTTGCAGAGTTAAAGAAATCTGATATACACATTTTCCGTGCTGTGGTACTGAAATTTCGTAAGACTGGAAGCAGAAGGAGCATCTTTAAAACCAGCCAAACAAATACACATCTACAATCCCTGCCAGTGATGCTACCTAAAGAAAGGCTATTCGTAAAACTGGTTTTATTCAATCTACATTTACAAATATACTCCGCTAGCCACCAAGCGGTGTGTGGCGGAGGGCACAATTCGCGCCAAACTCATATTCCCCCCCCCCTCCACCCCTCCCCAGAAACTCTCTGTTCCACTCGTGGATTGCGCGAGGGAAAAACGACAATCTGAACGCCTCAGTACGAGCTCTAATTTCCTTTATCTTTGAATGGTGATCATTGCGTGATTTGAAAGTTGGTGGTAATATTATATGCTCTACATCCTAGGCGAATATCGGATTTCGGAATTTAGTGAGCAGTTGCTTCCATTTAGCGTGTCTTTTATCTGCAAGTGTGTCCCACTTCAAACTTTCTATGAGATTTGTAACGCTCTCGCGATGGCTAAATGTACCAGTCACGAATCTTGTTGCTCTTCTTTGGACCTTCTCAATCTCTTGAATCAGACCCAACTGGTAAAGGTCCCATACAGACGAACTAAAGTATTGTAAGCAATTTCCTTTGTTCAAGGACTGTATCGTTTCAGGATTCTACCAATAAACCACAATCTAGAGTTCGCCTTGCCCATTACTTGTGTAATCTGATCATTCCATTTGAGATCATTTCGAATAGTCACACCCAGATACTTGACGGATGTTACCGCTTCCAAAGATTGGGCATTTATTTTGTACCCTTACATTAATGGGGATTTTCGCTTTGTTATACGCAGTAGGTTACACTTACTAATATTGAGAGATAACTGCCAGTCATTACACCACGCATTTATTTTCTGCAAATCCTCATTGATTTGTTCACAACTTTTGTATGATACTACTTTCCTGTAGACTACAGCATCATCGGCAAACAGTCTAATGCCGCTGTCAATATCATCAACCATATCGTTTATATAAATCGTAAAAAGCAGCGGACCTATTACGCTGCCCTGGGGCACACCTCAAGTTACGATTGTGTCTGTTGAAGTCACCCCATTCAGGACGACATACTGCTCTCTGTGTGTTAGAAAACTTTCTATCCAACCGCATACGTCATCGGACTGAGCGTAAACGCGCACTTTTTGGAGCAAGCGACAGTGCGGAACTAAGTCGGACACCTTTCGAAAGTCGAGAAATATGGCATAAACCTGCGATCCGGTATCTAGAGCCTGTTGTATATCATGCCCAAAGAGGTCTCGCGTGACCGCTGGTTTCTAAAATCGTGCTTGCTTCTGCAGATGAGCTTCTCAGAGTCTAGAAAGGTCATTATGTCTGAACACAAAATATGTTTAACGATTCTACAACAAATCGATATTAGTGAAATTGGCCGGTAATTACGTGGATCCGATTTTCGACCCTTTTTATAGATTGCTATGACCTGGGCCTTCTTCCAGTCCCGTGGAACTTTGGGCTGTTCCAGTGATCTCTGATAGAAGATGGATAAGAATGGTGTTATAATCGTAGCATAGTCAACATATAATCTTACGGTTATACCGTCTGTGCCAGATGCCTTCCCGGCGTCTAAGAATCTTAACTGTTTTACAATCCCAGATACACTAAACACTATGTCAGCCATCCTTTCGTTTGTTCGATAATTGAAAGGGGGAATGGTGCTGCAGTCCTCTACTGTAAACTAGTTTTGAAAGCTAGGTTCAGAATTTCGGCCTTCTGTTTATCATCATCCGTTACATTACCCGTACTGTCAGCAAGAGACGGACGTAAACATAAAATTATTAACATAGTGTTGCAAGCAATTGAGACAGACAGGACATAAAAAGTTAAACTGTTAAATGTTCTGAGAATTTCGTTGTCCCATACCCAGTCTAGAAAGCGACTACTATTTTGAGCTTGCACATGGCGTGAACTTAAAAGGCAGCCCCCTTGAATATTTGAGTGTTTGAATATCTTTTAGTTTTACATTTAAGTTTTTTATTGTTGTATATATAGTGATAGGGTAAATGAATATGAAGTCATGTGGTCCCATTCGCGTAATTTTAATATCCATGCAATTTTCAGTCAATTTTGAAGATTACAATTCAGTTAGACGCACACCAACTCTTTTGCTTGAAAATTGGTAAGGTAACCAAATTTAAATTATTATTTTTTAGTGACTACTATTAGTCTTCACAGTCCTAAAAATGTCCTGAAGGAAAAATGGTAACGTTATTTACGTCAAATTACGAAAATGTGAGACTTAGAAAATTGTGGTAAAATGAGAATGCGTACTAATTTTTTAATAATAGAAATTTTCAAGTACGAGGTATTAAACAAATGTAGATAGAAGAGGTAAAAATTTTTGTTTCGTAGTGGTTCTAATGACATCTAAAATTATTAGAAATGTTACCTTTAGAAACTGAAATACATGTAAGAAAATTTATAAATGGTGTAATATGAAACGATTTCCTACAGAAAAATTATTACTGCAATACTAAAAATGGAAAATATAATACGCTCGACAAAAAAGGATGCATCG
Organism: Schistocerca americana; assembly: GCF_021461395.2. Lineage (NCBI taxonomy): Eukaryota > Metazoa > Arthropoda > Insecta > Orthoptera > Acrididae > Schistocerca > Schistocerca americana. Next base: position 390,148,157 of record NC_060125.1, read on the forward strand.
CGAAGGAATTATCCGACTGGGGCGAGAATTGGTAGATGTGATGGAGATGTACAAAGAAACAAATGATTTCAATTTCAAATACCTTGGAAAGAGAAAGCAACCACTTATTCGGATTGGCGCTGAAAGATAGAGTTGTTGGATGTCCAATTGGCCCGTTAGATCGTCAAAATCCCGAAAAGGTTGGCGGGCCCTCCCCATAATGCAACAAATGTTCTCAGTTGGGGAGAGTTCCGGTGCCCTTACTGTACAAGGTAGGATTTGGCAAGCGCTAAGAGACAAGCAGTAGAAACTCGCTTTCTGCGGGCGGGCATTATCTTACTGAAATGTAAGCCTAGGACGGCTTGCCACGATTGGCAATTAAACGGGGCGTAGAATATCGCCGACGACCGCTCTGCTGCAAGGGTGCATGGATGACGAACAAAAAGGGTGCTGCTATGAAAAGAAATGGCACCCCAGCCCATCAATCCTGATTGTGTGGTCGTATGGAAGGTGACAGGTTGGTATCCCACCGCTGTCCATGGCGTCTCCAGACACGACTTCGCTCTAGAATCTCAGAATCTCAAGAGCCCCAATGACTAGCGAAGGCGTGTCTGGACAGTGGTGGATTACGAGCTTGACTTTCGACCTCGGCCAGTAAGGTCGCCGCATATCTCCCCAATTGAGAATGTTTGGAGCATTACGACCAGGGACCTCCAACCAGTCGGCACTGTGATAAACTAACACTCCAGTTTGGCACAATATCAAATGGTTCAAATGGCTCTGAGCACTATGGGACTTAACTTCTGAGGTCATCAGACCCCTAGAACTTAGAACTACTTAAGCCGAACTAACCTAAGGACATTGCAAACATCCATGCCCGAGGCAGGATTCGAACCTGCGACTGTAGCGGTCGCGCGGTTCCAGAGTGTAGCGCCGAGCGGTTCTAGGCGCTACAGTGTATTCGTCTTGGATGAATAACGTAATTCAAAAGAATCAGAAGTTATAAAGCGAGAAATGTAAATAAAGAGTGTCTTATTAGCCCTATTATTGCAGACGTACGTTTGTGCAGATCGTAAACTGGTATCAACTAGTAGGAATTTACCAGAAACTATATTTTTACATCCAAATAAAAACGATACGTTGCGAAGTTCCATCACGTATTGAAGAATTATTGTTAGATGAGGAGAAACGTTTCTGCGTAGCCGATGATCAGCTTAAAGTGATCGTGTTTTGCGCAGACACTTAGTCTGCTCGCCTGGCAGACCTGCAGTTCGATCAGCAGTAGCAGCCGCTCAGTCTGACGCACGGATCCTCGTCTTTCTCGCGCGACCGGAGTTTGTTGCCAGAGTTCCGTGCCCCCACAGGGCGTGCGGCAACTCCGTCTTTGAACAAAGTTCTACGCCAACTGGAAGTTCCCTGCTTTGCTTTGCATTCTCCGCATTTATTTCATTAATAGTCAAATACTTTGCTACCTGTTGGCCCGAGAGCAGCATTAAGGTATATTTCAAGTGGCGCCTCCTTTATCTTCTCCCTGTGGAAATTCTGCTACATTACTTAATATATCGTTCCTGTGCCACTTGCCCATCACAACTTGAAATGTCTCTCAACAAACAAAAACAACAATTAATCTATATACAAAAATATATATTTATATAGACTATTCAAACAAGCCTTCATCGCACATCACCTTGCCGCTCAGAGTGCCGCGTGGTTCTAGGCGCTATGTCACGGAATGTGCGGCTCCTCCCTAGGGCTTTGGTGTGTGTGTTGTTCTTAGCATAAGTTACTTTAAGTAGTGTGTAAGTTTAGGGACCGACGACCTTAGCAGTTTGGTCCCTTAGGAATTCACACACACACGTCACACACTTTACAGAGTTCCTTTTTATAATCGTATCTGAGAGCTCTTTAACCCGATCTCTCGGTATCCCAGAGGCGCATTCCTTAATAACTATTTATAAACATTATTTCAGCAAGTGAAGTTTTCCATGATATTCCTATAAGTTTCTTTCCTTTACGTAAACCAAATATTTCAGTACTCATTAAGTCCATCTCTATACAGATTGTTGCGGGACCTCGGCTGTTCAGGATTAAACGTCGAATCAAACACTTTCAGCCGTATAAATTTCCAGATGTTATTTTATTCGAGCAACCTTTTCAGCGCCACATTACGCCATCTTCAGACTCCCTGACCGACGTTTAGGAAGAATCCCACGTCTGATCCACTGAAAATTGGGGCCAACATTCAGTGACTGGTATATGTAGATTTGTTCTGAACACAGCGATCCCTTCGATCATCAGTTACCGTCACTTCCACTACTCAAGATGGTGAGGCCTCCCCCACAGAACAAACAATGGTTACAAAACCCACACAATAAACCGACTAGCATGCATCTCATCACAAGACAACAAACTACCTACCAACTCCAACATCGTATTATGCCTGACTTATGTGTGAGTCATCTCTTCCTTGCACATTTCATACTAAGCCACAACCACAGACTACACTACCAACTGTATAATACACTACATGCTTAGCGCTATTATAATTTGTTTCTTACCCTCTTCTAGATATACGCAAAAGATATACGTAACCACAGACTACATTACCAACTGCATAATACATCACATACCTGGCGCTATTATTATTTGTTCTTTACCATCTACCAGATGCACCAGATCAGCACCTAAGAGATATACCTAATCATACACATGGAGATTCGTAATCTACATATAGTCACAAGCAACTCACAGTATTACTACATAGTAATATTAAAATTACATAAAGAATTAAAAGAAAAAGATTCATTATCATGACCTTGCTGCCTTAATATTTTACTCCTGGATCTGTGAACACTCAGAACAAACTGCATATTTTACGGTTAAACACAATGTAAAGTAACAAACTCAATAATAAAGGTCCACACTGAGATAACTACAGTTAACATACACCTGACTGTAGACAGTTGATATATATTTCTTTACTTATAATATGCTATTTCTTTTGATGTACCTTCTTTTTCCTCCTTGACACCTTCTCAACAGAGCTGTGTAGTGTACCATTACCTCCTTTCTGCGTAACTGTTGTGGTGTTGAATTAATTTAGTTATTTCGTATAAGTCAGTGCAGATTGCTATGTGTGATTTGAAACACGCGCGCAGCCATCAGTCGCAACCTACAGCGATGATGATGTAATGTAGCAGTTTCAATTCTGAATATTGTTTTTGGAATGCCGCGTATATTTTGAGCGCAAGTAAATGCGTCTTAAATATAGGTAGCGTGACTTATTCTCAATACGCAGGCAAAAAGTTGTTTATTACGAGTATTAATGGAAACATTACGCTCTTTTTCAATGAATGAGAATTGAAAATAACCTGCAAATAACCCAGCGATAATATAAAGCGTGAAATGATTTCTTTTCCCAGCAAATTAATCTAATGTCTAATGTTACACAGAAAGAAATAATGGCACAGACACCTGAGTATTCTTGAAATAATTGCAAATAATTTCTTTAACTCTATCTCTTTCGGAATTGAGTTAACTTTTAATCCTTTGGAAAATGTGAAAATATTTTAAACCAGAGGTGAAACCTCACGTAAGCCTTGCGGTGTTAAATCTCTGAATAAATTTTGTAATCAAAAATATTAACTGACTTTATTATCGACAACTGGCTGTAAAAATTCATAAAAGGACTTATCGTCAACAATATTATTATTATCGTTAAATAAACTTCATGTGAAGGGAGAGGTATTTTTGAAAGGAAACACAAGACACTTTCAATTAAACAATATACAGGATGAGTCATAAATGAGGAAAAATATGTCGTGCAAATTGTCACACACCGAGCTACAAACATAAATTCGTTTTCCGCATGTCCCTATGTCAATAAATGACAATGCAATTGAATGGTAAAAATGTGGAAATATGAAGTGTACTTCTGGGTGTTACTGTGCGCCGATATTGGCCAAGGGGACAGATCGGCAACAGGGCACAACATTCAAGTGTTGTAGGTAGTTTAGCCGCTCACGAGAAGGCGAGGCATGCGGCGTCAAGCGACTGTCTGCGTGGTACTGCGCTATCTCGTACCGGTTACGCTGGCCTGTATTATGTATCGTGGCTAGTTGGCATAGGGAAAGGAACGTGAGGAGGGGCTACACTACTGTACATGCACGTTTTATAATTTGGTTTTTGTGTCCCAGACTTAGCATTAAGAAACGAGTACATAGATGCAGAATACAAAATACAACTACACATAGGTATGTGGCGGTTAATACAAACGAATACAATACAGATGTACAAATCGAAACTAACATAGAAACACATGACAAGAAGCTGCAGTGGCGGTTTATAAGTACTGTTCGAAATGATGGCCACGAGTGTGTGGCAAAGTTGAACTCTTCGCAGGAAGGATTGCTGAACACGATCCAACATGTCTGTATCTCTTTGCATAATATCACAGGCATGTTTTATTCTGCGTTAAACGATGTTGATAGAAACAACCTCTCCTTCATAAATCGCAGATTTCAGATGGCCCCACATAAAGAAATCCAATGGATTCAGATCTGGCGATCTTGCTGGCCATGTTACAGGGCCTCCAAGACCGATCCATTTCGAAGGGAAGGAATCGCACTGTGCCGCTGAAGTGAGCGGGGGCACCATCATGCATGTACCACAGGTTCATACGAGAGGCCAAACACGTCTTCCAACAATTCCGGTATTGTAGCATCAAGGAAACGCAGATACCGCTCTCCTGTATGCCTTTCTGGTAGCACATGTGGCCCTACGAGACGGTGATCAATAATACCACACCAGATATCGACACCGCATCGTTGTTGGTACCCTCGTATCACTGTGCTGTGGAGGTTTTCTTCCGGCCGCTAGTGACAATTATGTGAATTCACTATACCCTCCTTCGTGAAATAGGCTTCGTCGATGAACAGTATTGTTCGTGAAAAATACTGGTCGTCGGTCTGACGCCGTAGGATAAGTTGCAGAAGTCCAGCCTCCTCTGGTAGTCTTCCGGCAATAATGCCTGTACCTTCTGCATGCGAAAGGGATGGTAATGGTTTCTATGGAGTATTCGCATAACAGTAGATTGTGAAACTCCGACCTCAGCGGCGAGAGACCTGGTGCTTATTGTTCGGTCCTCCGAGACAGTTTGTAACACTTTTACTTCGTCATCGACACTGTACGTCGACGGTCGGCCACGACCACTAAATCCTGGAGGGGCTACACATGCACCATACTCGCTCAAGTGCCTGTCCACAGAGTAAAACGTTTCTTTCGGATGGAAGGCTCCGGCTAGGAAACCTCCCGTGATACAGTTGCCTTGTAACGTCAGCTCTTCCATCTACAAGCCCGTAGGTGAAGTGGATGTCGGCGTATTCCTCGTTTGTGGAACTTGCCACGGTACTGTAGTAACACTGCGACGCGGCCGTTAGCAGCTGTCGACACGGCGAGTATCGGGCAGAGTGAGTACCGCAAAGGTGTTGTAAACAAGTCATACATGCCGCGGTTTTACTTCCGCCGTTGACAGCTCTTTCCGCTTACAGGACACACATTACCTAACATGGTACTGTACACTCCGTTCCCGCCGGCAACGTGTGATTCAAAAGTTCCAATACAATTTCACATACATTACGATGGGATTTGTTCTTTCTCGTATCTTTCAAACAATGGCAGATACACATCAGCTCACTGGTGTGCCATGTGTTGTATCTATGGGTGAATGACATGTCGTGATCGTGAGGATCGTCGGTATCTCTTTCAATGGTTAACAGGTATCTTTGTTTTACACAACACACCGAGGAGAACGAAATTGACAACGGTGCGTCACGTGTTACGCATAGCAGCATGCGGTCCTCGACATATTTTTCCTCATTTATCACTCACCCTGTGTTGTAACAGATAGCTGGTTATACATACATCGATCCACAGGCGAGAGAGCCGGCCGCGGTGGTCTCGCGGTTCTAGGCGCGCAGTCCGGAACCGTGCGACTGCTACGGTCGCAGGTTCGAATCCTGCCTCGGGCATGGATGTGTGTGATGTCCTTAGGTTAGTTAGCTTTCAGTAGTTCTAAGTTCTAGGGGACTGATGACCACAGCAGTTGAGTCCCATAGTGCACAGAGCCATTTGAACCATTTGAACAGGCGAGAGAGAACAAGCGAAAAACAGAACAAACAGTGGGGAACAACATGGCTCTTGTGTATATACAGTAAATACACTTGAAATATAGTATTCTTTGCGATTAATGAAAAATATTGACAATATTTGTCACAGAATATTATCAGACTTGATGGAATGACTTATTATATTACAGGCATTATTTTCTCTTTTTACATTCATATCAGTTGAATAAATCGCGTTTATGATACATTTCTTAACCCTTCAAAACTAATATGCAGTGGCACGGAACCTGCTAATTATTTACATTATCGCTCAGTCTTCATTTCTCCACTCAGTTCCTTGGAACCTCCTTTTAATTCGAACTCACTCCAATAGCCGGCCGAAGTGGCCGTGCGGTTAAAGGCGCTGCAGTCTGGAACCGCAAGACCGCTACGGTCGCAGGTTCGAATCCTGCCTCGGGCATGGATGTTTGTGATGTCCTTAGGTTAGTTAGGTTTAACTAGTTCTAAGTTCTAGGGGACTAATGACCTCAGCAGTTGAGTCCCATAGTGCTCAGAGCCATTTGAACCATTTTTTCACTCCAGTATTTCTCAAATCGGAAGTCCGCAGTTCTAAAATTTCCGGTGGCACATCACGATCTCTCCTCTCCCATACCTCGGAAAGCCACATTCGTAACAACAAGGTCTTCTCTGAGACAGCTCCTGGAACCACGGTTGCATCTGTTACTGTTCCTGCGTATTGATAGCAAGGATCCCAACCTTCCGTCTATGACTGTTTCACGTTGGAGACGATGAGGCAGCTTCGTCAAGCATATTCTCTCTACCTCCTCTGGACCACGCGGTGAATGAACAAAGAAATTTCCGCTATTTGGCAGTAAATTACTGTTCATTTATTTCACACAATCATGATTACACCTTTATAGATATATTCTAATGCATGTTCCAAACGTTGCAAAAAATTTTGCCTTGTTATGTGACATTTCTGGTCTTATAAGCCATCTGTCGAATCATAGGATATGAGCACACATCGAAAATACCTATATCTGGCACAGAAATTGTACCGTCACTTCCTTTATTTAGTGTTCACAATCTATTGAAACTCATGCAGTGCTCTCGTACTCCTCCTCTACGTCTCTGATTCTACACTCCTGAAAATTGAAATAAGAACACCGTGAATTCATTGTCCCAGGAAGGGGAAACTTTATTGACACATTCCTGGGGTCAGATACATCACATGATCACACTGACAGAACCACAGGCACATAGACACAGGCAACAGAGCATGCACAATGTCGGTACTAGTACAGTGTATATCCACCTTTCGCAGCAATGCAGGCTGCTATTCTCCCATGGAGACGATCGTAGAGATGCTGGATGTAGTCCTGTGGAACGGCTTGCCATGCCATTTCCACCTGGCGCCTCAGTTGGACCAACGTTCGTGCTGGACGTGCAGACCGCGTGAGAAGACGCTTCATCCAGTCCCAAACATGCTCAATGGGGGACAGATCCGGAGATCTTGCTGGCCAGGGTAGTTGACTTACACCTTCTAGAGCACGTTGGGTGGCACGGGATACATGCGGACGTGCATTGTCCTGTTGGAACAGCAAGTTCCCTTGCCGGTCTAGGAATGGTAGAACGATGGGTTCGATGACGGTTTGAATGTACCGTGCACTATTCAGTGTCCCCTCGACGACCACCAGTGGTGTACGGCCAGTGTAGGAGATCGCTCCCCACACCATGATGCCGGGTGTTGGCCCTGTGTGCCTCGGTCGTATGCAGTCCTGATTGTGGTGCTCACCTGCACGGCGCCAAACACGCATACGACCATCATTGGCACCAAGACAGAAGCGACTCTCATCGCTGAAGACGACACGTCTCCATTCGTCCCTCCATTCACGCCTGTCGCGACACCACTGGAGGCGGGCTGCACGATGTTGGGGCGTGAGCGGAAGACGGCCTAACGGTGTGCGGGACCGTAGCCCAGCTTCATGGAGACGGTTGCGAATGGTCCTCGCCGATACCCCAGGAGCAACAGTGTCCCTAATTTGATGGGAAGTGGCGGTGCGGTCCCCTACGGCACTGCGTAGGATCCTACGGTCTTGGCGTGCATCCGTGCGTCGCTGCGGTCCGGTCCCAGGTCGACGGGCACGTGCACCTTCCGCCGACCACTGGCGACAACATCGATGTACTGTGGAGACCTCACGCCCCACGTGTTGAGCAATTCGGCGGTACGTCCACCCGGCCTCCCGCATGCCCACTATACGCCCTCGCTCAAAGTCCGTCAACTGCACATACGGTTCACGTCCACGCTGTCGCGGCATGCTACCAGTGTTAAAGACTGCGATGGAGCTCCGTATGCCACGGCAAACTGGCTGACACTGACGGCGGCGGTGCACAAATGCTGCGCAGCTAGCGCCATTCGACGGCCAACACCGCGGTTCCTGGTGTGTGGGCTGTGCCGTGCGTGTGATCATTGCTTGTACAGCCCTCTCGCAGTGTCCGGAGCAAGTATGGTGGGTCTGACACACCGGTGTCAATGTGTTCTTTTTTCCATTTCCAGGAGTGTATTTAAATTGAAATAGCGACTGGACCTTTCACTGTCGTCTGTAGCGACAGGACAAGTGCGCTCGGAGTCCTCATCCATATGGAGGGAGAGTCACTTAACAGCAGTGGTTACCAACTCCAGCTAATCTGAAACTTTAATTGCTTCCTCTCATCATTGATTTTGTGCTCAGAACTTCATGAACACTTTCTGTAGCAATTTAGTTTACTCCCAGGTGATTTCACTTACGATTTAGCGTATCTATATTCGGTCAACTGGCACGGCACCATTTCGCAAAGCCATCTTTCCTTCCAAAATTATCTTTTCTTTTGTGTCGTCACTCTTCGGACTGGTTCGATGCTGCCTGCTGTGAATTCCATTTCTGTGCGAAACTTTTCATCTTAGAGTATCAATTGCACCTTATACCCTCAATTATCTGCTGGATGTACTCCAGTTTTTGTCTTCTCCTATAGTTGTTGCCGTCTACAGCTCGCACTAGTACGATGGAGTGGTGGCTTGAGTGTCCCCAAAGTCCACGTAGACTTTCACTGAAGCCTTAGCGCTCTTGCTGAGTGTAGTTGTGCTTGGACTTGCCCGCAATTATCTTCAGACCTCTGATGACGGTTGTCGCAATGGGAAGAAGGCGGAAGTCCTAACAGCGACACAGACGAAACCCAAGGGGTTGTCCCACCACGCAGCCAGTAAAGCAGTACCCACACTGCCAAGGAGTGTCGGCGCAAGATGCCTTGCTCCAAAGTCGAACAGCTTGCAGTCAGACACATTAGTTCTTCATCCACGGAAGATCTCCTCGGCCCTTATCTTCAGTCACCATTGTGACCGGCAGCAACGGCAGCTCACAGGGTTGAGTTCCCGCCTCCCTTCCCCACCCAACACAGGGAGATGGTTGTGGACTCGTAGAAGTAGGGCCGCGCGGAGTGGCCGCGCGGTTGGAGGCATCATGTCACTGACGTGCGCGGCCCCTCCCGCTGGATGTTCGAGTCCTCCCTCGGGCATGGGTGTGTGTGTTGTTCTTAGCGTAGATTAGTTTAAGTTAGTTTAAGTAGTGTGTAAGTCTAAGGACCGATGACCTCTGCACTTTGGTCCCTTAAGAACTCACACACATTTGAACATTCGTAGAAGTAGACTCCAAACTTGCAACAGCTGGCAACACTTGGTCGTGTGTCAACAGGTTATCCTGCAACCAAAGCAGCTGGAGTTCTGTCGGTATCAGTGGTGCAGACGGAATGTCCAGACACTGGACACTGAGTGGATTGAAGAAGAGCGTTATACAGGGTGGTCCATTGGTAGTGACCGGGCCAAATATCTCACGAAATAAGCATCAAGAGAAAAAACTACAAAGAACGAAACTCGTCTAGCTTGAAGGGGGAAACCAGATGGCGCTATGATTGGCCCGCTAGATGGCGTTGCCATAGGTCAAACGGATATCAGCTGCGTTTTTTAAAATAGAAACCCTCATTTTAATTACATATTCGTGTAATACGTAAAGAAATATGAATGTTTTAGTTCAAATGGTTCAAATGGCTCTTTGTGATAGATGGCGCTGTAATAGCCACAAACGAATAAGTGCGGACGGTATTTGCTTCGTGATACATACCCGTGTTAAAATGGACCGTTTACCAATCGCGGAAAAGGTCGATATAGTGTTGATATATGGCTATTGTGATAAAAATGCCCAACGGGCGTGTGGTATGTATGCTGCTTGGTATTCTGGACGATATCATCCATGTGTCCGGACCGTTCGACGGATAGTTACGTTATTTACGGAAACAGGAAGTGTTCAGCCACATGTGAAACGTCAACCACAACCTGCAACAAATGATGATGCCAAAGTAGGTGTTTTAGCTGTTGTCGCGGATAGTTCGCACTTCAGTAGCAGACAAACTGCGCGAGAATCGGGAATCTCGAAAACGTCGGTGTTGAGAATGTTACATCAACATCGATTGCACCCGTACCATATTTCTATGCACCAGGAATTGCATGGCGACGACTTTGAACGTCGTGTACAGTTCTGCCACTGGGCACAAGAGAAATTACGGGAAGATGACAGATTTTTTGCACGCGTTCTGTTTATCGACTAAGCGTCATTCACCAACAGTGGTAACGTAAACCGGAATAATATGCTCTATTGGGCAACAGAAAATCCACGATGGCTGCGACAAATGGGACATCAGCGACCTTGGCGGGTTAATGTATGGGGCGGCGTTACGGGAGGAAGGATAATTGGCCCCCATTTTATCGACGGCAATCTAAATGGTGCAATGTATGCTGATTTCCTACGTAATGTTCTACCGATGTTACTACAAGATGTTTCACTGCATGATAGAATGGCGATGTACTTCCAACATGATGGATGTCCAGCACATAGTTCGCATGTGGTTGAAACGGTACTGAATAGCATATTTCATGACAGGTAGATTGGTCGTCGAAGCACGTTCACAGGATCTGACGTCCCCTGATTTATTTCGGTGGGGAAAGTTGAAGGATATTTGCTATCGTGATCCACCGACAACGCCTGACAACATGCGTCAGCGCATTGCCAATGCATGTGCGAACATTGCGGGAGGCGAACTACTCGCTGTTGAGAGGAATGTCGTTACACGTATCGCCAAATGCATTGAGGTTGACGGACATCATTTTGAGCATTTATTGCATTATATGTGGTATTTACAGGTAATCACGCTGTAACAGCATGCATTCGCAGAAATGATAAGTACACAAAGGTACATGTATCATACTGGAACAACCGAAATAAAACGTTCAAAAGTACCTACGTTCTGTATTTTAATTTAAAAAACCTACCTGTTACCAACTGTTCGTCTAAAATTGTGAGCCATATGTTTGTGACTATTACAGCGCCATCTATCACAAAGCGAAAAAAGTGGTCCAACTAAAACATTCATATTTCTTTACGTACTACACGAATATGAAATAAAAAAACGCAGTTGATATCTGTTTGACCTATGGCAGCGCCATCTAACGGGCCAGCCATAGCGCCATCTGGTTTCCCCCTTCAAGCTAGACAAGTTTCGTCCTTTGTATTTTTTTCGTTTGACACTTATTTCGTGAGATATTTGGCCCGGTCACGGACAATGGACCACCCTGTATAGTTGTCGATGACATGATTCATCCACATGGGTGACCGAATGTGCCCCAGTTTTCCGAGCCTGCTCCAGCTCTTTGCTGGAATAATGTTTAGTTTCAGAGCTTTAGAGCGTTCTTTTATGCAAGGTTTGCAGCTTTTAAGATTTTTAGATGTAGTTACACTGCACTGCCCCAGTAATAGAATATAGTTCGTATCTTTTGCAATGCTGGCATGATGCTGAATCAGGAGTTCCTGACACTCCCTTTCGTGCAGGAGTGGCTGTGTGTTCCTCATCTGACTGCATTACGGGCAGTCGCGCTGGATGTAGTTCTGCACAACTCAAAAATTTTATTCTTTGCTCTAATACATAGTGTGCAACACAATGATATCCATCCCTTCTGCCTTATGTGATCTCAATTCCTCCAGATACTTTAAATTCTGATCCTAATATTGGATGCCCTATGTCTTCCAGATCGATTACAATTTCTTCTTCTATCACGTCACGACACAGGTTCTTCCCCTCATAGGGGCCTTCAATATAGTCATTCGACTTATTCACTTTTTTTCTCTGCATTTAACTGAGGAATTCCTTTGCATTCTTAATGTTACCAATCCTACCTTTAATTTTACGGATGAGTGTTCTGACCTTTCTATATACTGAGTCAGATCTTCCGACGATCATTTCTTTTACGATTTCTTCATATCTTACCTGGAGCCATTTAGCTTTGCCTTTCCTGCCCTTTCTGTTTAATTCACTCCTAAGTGATTTATATTGCCATATTCCGTCCCTCTCTGAGGATTTTTGTACTTCTATTTATCGTCTATCAATTCAATTACTTCTTCTGTTAACCGCGATTTCTTCAGTTAGCTTCCTTGTACCTATATTTATCTGTCCAACATGTGTGATTGCCCTTTTCATAGACGTCCACTCCTCGTCAATTGAACTGCCTACTGTGGTATTCCTTAGCGCAGCGTCGACATCCTTAGCGTCTCATGATTCGTCAGCACTTCAGTATCCCACTTCCTTCCACACAGATTCTCCTGGATGATTCTCTTCAACTTCAGTCTACTCTTCAGCATTACTAAATTCTGATCTGAGTCCACATGTGCTCTTGGGTACGCTTTAAAATCCAACGTCTGATTTCTAAATATCTGTCCCATGATGCAATCCATCTGAAATCTTATTGCGTATCTAGGTCTTTCACAAGTGTAACTCCTCCTCTTGTGATTCTTGAACAGAGTATGCACTATACCCATCTGAAGTTTATTGCCAAACTCAATCAGTCGTTCTCTTGTCTCATCACTACTGCCAATCCCGTATTCTCCCGTAACGTTGTCTTCTATTCGTTCCCCACAACCGCATTTCAATCCCTCAGAATCATTAGATTTTCATCTCTCTTTATTACCCGTTCAGTATCCTCATATACTTTCTCTGTCTCTTCATCTTTTGTTTGCGACACTGACGCGTGTATGTGAACTATCGTTGTTGAAATTAGTTTGCTGTGGAGTCTGATGAGAACAGCTCTGTCACTGAAGAGTACACTGCAGGTCACTCTCTGTTCTATTTTCCTACTCATAACGAATCCTGCTCCCGTCGCACAATTTTGTGCTGTTATTGATACCACGCTGTATTTGCCTGGCCAGAAATTCTTCTTTCCATTTCACATCACTCACCCCTCCCCCCTCCACTATATTTATTTTGAGCTTTTGAATTACCCATTTCCAATTTTTATAGATTTCCCATTTCCAATTGCTCACATTCCAGCCTCCGACTCGTAGAACATTACACTTTTGTTTGATTTTCAGTCTTTGGCTCATGGTCACCTCCATCGGCAGTCCCCCCGACGATCCCAGTGTGCACTAATCTGGAATCTATTGCCATGGATATCATGATACTTTTCAGTTACAGGCAACGTATCCTGTGTATGCACATTATATGCCTTTCCGTTGTCTTTGGCATCCTCATGCCGCAGACCATTGCTGATTCTTCCGGTTTATGGAGGCAGTTTCCCAGTCCAAGGACTAAGGAGTGCTCTGAACCTTATCCACTCCTTAGCCGTCTTTGACAATGCCGTTGGCAGAACCAGAATGACTTCTTATACCAGACATTTTCGGTCGCTAATCATTATGATTTTTGTTCAAAATTTAAGCAACGGTTGTATTCTAAAACGGGGCCCAGGACGTTCTAATTATTAGTCAAGACGCTACCCCTCCACCTCTGACCTAGCTTTACTTATCCTTCCCAATTTCTTCCACGGTACCCTTGCTTTCAGCAATATACACATGTAATTTGGCATAATGCACCTCAATTCTTTCTCCTATCTTACTCTCCGTATTATTAGGGTTCTTTTTTCCCCTGAACATCAGTGCTCTGAGCTTCAATTATTTTTTCCTAAGTTCTCCCTCTGCATCTCGAATTGCGGTGAACACAGATATAACCGGGATGCTTGCTCCCGACATTGATCCTAACCATCCGGGTTCAAGGAACTCACCCTGTACATGCCGTGTCGGTCCTACCAATACCACTGTTGAGCACCACTGTCTCTTTCTGTAGGGGTTTCCGAGGGCCTCGTCTCTTGTGTAGCTGTGAGCCTTGGCTTCGAAAATTGCGCCTCAGCTCCATCTAATGCATTATGTTCTGCATAGAGTTCTGAAAACAGATCGACAGTGCTCTCAATGGCACTCCTATGAGCGCTTCCTCCTCACATTATCCTTCTAGGAAAAGCTTTTAGTTTGAGACCGAGTGAATCTACGCATATCCGAACAGAAAATAAGGTGATGACCAAACTCAGATGGAATTCTTAAATAAAAGTGTTTCCCTTAATTAACTACAGTGATACTTTCATGGAAACTAGACCTAATGCTCTTCCTCAGATCCATTTATCGAGAATCGAACTACATAAAATAAAACGCATATAAAAGAAAACCCATAAGCTACGAGAACGTGCTGAAAGGTAATGCCTCTGATTTTTTATGTGAAACGTCTTAAAGCTTTTCAAATAAAACATACTAAATTAGTTTTTTAATGAATACACCACAATTTGATTGTATTTTTCCTAATTCATGGCCAATTTTGAGCTTGATGTTCTGCAATATATTTTAACGCTATAAACTCAATCACTTGAAAATAGCATAAAAGGCTGAAACATGTCGTAATTAAATAAACAACAATACTGTCAAATAGCGGAGTGTTCATTTAAAAATTATTGTATGACTGTTGCTCAGCAATATCAAAAACTGTGTACAAAATTTACGTTCGTCATCTTTATTCCTAATCTCTACATATTTAATTTCTCAGCATGGTCACCCTGGCGACAAACACAATTCTTCCAAGGAGAGATATTTTGAGCACACCTCACTGTAGAATGTTTGGTTTTGCTGACATAGCCACAACCTCACCTCTGCTTGCACCACTTCATCACTGTCAAACTGACGTCCTTGAAGGTCTTCTTTAAGTTTAGGAAAAGGATGAAAATCGGAATGTAGGGACTGTATGAGGGATGATCGATGACACTGAACCCAAGGCGTCGGATTGCTGCACGTGCCGTAGTGCTCGTGTGTGGCCTGGCATTGTCACGCTGAAGGAGATGGTACTCCATGTGTGGACCAACTCTTGGAATTCGTGCTTTGTTTTCTGAGGATGTCGCAGTACCATGCAGCGTTTGTGATAATCCCTTTATGCGTGAATTCCAAATGTAACACACCTCGAACATCCTGTGAGTGACTTTGCCTGCTCATGGCACGGTCTTTAACTTCTTTGGCATGGGTGATACTTTGTGGCGGAATTCCATTGCCGCACTCATATTTTTGGAGTCAGATCCCAGAGAAGATTGGTGTGCGGCCAGCAAGCACTTGCGCCTCCTTCCAAGACATTTGCGACCCAGCTACTGCTTGCTATTCACGCCGATGACTGTATACAGGATAAATCGAGTAAAACGTTGTGACATCAGGGATCCCAATCGACGCTTTAGGCACCGGACGAGCCACTGCCTTTGCACCAGCAGCCCAGGGCAGCAGACCGAAGTCTGTCGACTGTGACCAATGCAGCTTCCAACTCTTTCCGGATGTTACGCTGGCCGCCCTTCGTCAACACACAACAGGCACAGTCACTAATCATCTTTCAACTGTGTTATACTACACTATATGTATATAAACTATATGTAAATAAAACTACAGTAAGCAGTCACTGCATGCAATCTAAGTGCTGCTCCTGCGCTGTTCCTGGCTATAACTACGTTAAAATGCAACGAAAATATTGTAATACTAGGCAAATACTTAGAATACATTAATAGATAGTAGTCGATAAACATAAATACACAAGTAGTATTCAGTTCTTCACAGAAGCTCGTAAAGAACTCCAGAGTAAACACTTTGTTCAAGAAGGCCTTCGAACTGCTACTGGGGCGTGTCCCCAGCCTCGCCGGATAGAGCTCTACTGGTGTATGTGTGTGTGTGTGTGTGTGTGTGTGTGTGTGTGTGTGTGTGTGTGTGTGTGACAGAGATAGAGACAGACAGAAACAGAGAGAGAGAGAGAGAGAGAGAGAGAGAGAGAGAGAGCTGTAGCGTAGTTGTAGTTAAATATACATTATCTAAAAATCCATAACTTTGTGAGAAAATTGATCATAGATGTCAGACTGACTAGTTCCACGTCAGGGCGACAGGTCGCAACTGTGTTGCACGGTACATACAAGTAAATAACCAGTTAACTAACGATGCCAAACTGTCATTGCCATGAAGGAGGAACGTGTATTAAAAATTACGCAATTACTATTCAAAATCAGACACAGTACAAAGTCTCTGTAGACATGAACCTTATAAGGCTTGATATAGTCAAAAATATCGAAAATTAATCTTAGTTTCCAATATAACTTCTATTTGTGTAGATCGCGAGTTTAGAAAATGATATGGCCGGTTCTGATTATGATGGCAATGATCTTCATATCATAAAACATCGTTACAGCGTTTAATACTTCACATGTCGTACAATCAAGTAATAAATCATTAAAACTCAACACCTGGTTGTGCAAAATGCGACTTGTTGCATTTTGAAACGATATTTCATGATCTAAAAGCAACTGATAGCACAATCGAAACCAGTAAATTATTTACAAACTTGCAATTGAGACAAATGTTGAAACTAATTGTATAATTATTTTTTAAATCACTGATCAACAGAATTTTCCCTGATATAGACAACTTAAACTTAACCTATTAATTTTTTTGCCATAACATAGAAGCCCAACGCAATATGATTTTTGCTGTACATTGACAATACGACTTCCAATAATTAACACAAAAGAATAGCGAATAGCCATGGATTGCAAGAAATCCTAATAAGCATGGCATGTAATACTACACCTGATATTCAGAACAGCATAAAAAATAGGAAGGCATTATTTTTCAGCAAGTCGTCATACATAAGAAACGTGAAACCATAACATTGTAACACAACACCATACCACATTGCTATCAGAATTCTATGATTCCTGAAAGAGGAATTTTACAGATTAAACGTTTCACTAAATTTAACGACTAATCAAAGGTTCCTGATCTCTAGATAAAAGATACCTGTTGTTTTTTCAATTAGATTTCACCTTGTACATTGATGCTATGGATCGTTGGCTTTTATTTAATTCCGAATTTTAGGAGTAACGAAAATGTGGGTTCCGTCCGTCACCAATCTAACGGACTTCATGGAAGTTCTCTGCTTCTTATTAAGAGCAACTAATGCCTCTCTGTTCGGAAGTATCTCTGAGTGAAATGTCGTTTGAAAACATTAAGAGAATATAGTGTGATTTGGTACACTAATTTAACTACAAAATGTGCTTGTACTGCTAAGAGTATGCTAAAAGATATTTTCTCGTTCTGGACCCTAACTTCACTTCAGTACCTCTTTGAAAAGTATGTTGTTAATATAAATCAACAATAATTAACGAATTTCGTTTTTTTTAATTTTTTAAGTGGTCTTGAAACACCTCACCTCACCTGGTAATACTTTATTGGAAATACGTTGGAACTGTGATTTTTAAGGGAGTGGAAATCGTCTTATTATGGTTTCTCCAGGA
The DNA here is from genome assembly GCF_021461395.2 of Schistocerca americana. Classification (NCBI taxonomy): domain Eukaryota; kingdom Metazoa; phylum Arthropoda; class Insecta; order Orthoptera; family Acrididae; genus Schistocerca; species Schistocerca americana. Next base: position 390,165,968 of record NC_060125.1, read on the forward strand.
GTTTGTTTCTTAACAACCTATATGGATGCTGTCGTAGGAAGGATTAGACATACACACTTCAAAAAAAGTTTTGCATCACCTCGATTCCGAGAGTTCCGGAACCTGTACAGAAAATTAGAATAGAGATCAACATACCGTAAACATCATTTCCGCCCTTTTTATTGCTCATGAAAACCACGTATTGCGTGTTGTACCACCCTACAGTGAGACCTTCAGAGGTTGTGGCCCAGATTTCTGTACACACCGGTACCTATAATACCCAGTAGCAAGTCCTCTAGCATTGATGCATGCCTGTAATCATCGTGGCGTACTATCCAAAAGTTCATCAAGACACTGTTGTCCAGATTGTCCACTCCTCAACGGCGATTTGGCGTAGATACCTCAGAGTGGTTGGTGGCTTATGTCGTCCGTAAACAGCTTTTTTCTATCTATACCAGGCATGTTCGACAGGGTTCATATCTGAAGAACATGCTGGCCACTCTTTTCGAGAGATGTCGTTATCCTGAAGGAAGTCAAAGATGCGCACGATGGGGGCGCGAATTGTCTTCCAAGAATTCGAATGCCTCGCCAATATGCTGCCGATATGGTTGCACTATCCCCACGTAATGTCACCCCAAAACAGCAGGGAACCTCCACCTTATTGCACTCGGTGCACACGCCTTAGGAGTTCAGCCTGACCGGGTTGCCTCCAAACACATCTCAGACGATTGTCTGGTTGAAGGCACACGCGACACTCATCGGTGAAGAGATCGTGATGCCAATCCTGAACTGTCCATTTGGCATGTTGTTAGACCCATCTGTACCGCGCTGCATGGTTTCGTGGTTGCAAAGATGGTCCTCGTCATGGACCTCAGGAGTGAAGTTGCCCATCATACAGCATATTGCTCACAGTTTGAGTCGTAACACGATGTCCTGTGGCTGCACGAAAATCATTATTCAACATGGTGACTTTGCTGTCAGGGTTCCTTCAAGCCATAATACGTAGGTAGCGGTCACCCATTGCAGTAGTAGCCCTTGGGAGGCCTGAGCGAGGCATGTCATCGACAGTTCCGGTCTCTCTGTATCTCCGAACAACATTGCTTTGATTCACTCCAAGACGCCTGGACACTTCCCTTGTTGAGAGCCCTTCCTGCACAACGTAACAATGCGAACGCGATCGAACCGCGGTATTGGCGGTCTAGGTATAGTTGAACTACAGGTAACACGAGCCGTGTACCTCCTTCCTGGTAGAATGACTGGAACTGATCGGCTGTTGGCCCCCCTCCGTCAACTATGCGCTGCTCATGCATGGTTGTTTATATCTTTGGGCAGGTTTAGTGACATCTCTGAAGAGTCAAAGGGACTGTGTCTGTGATACAGTATCCACAGTCAACGTCTGTCTTCAGTAGTTCTGGAACCAGGGTCATGCAAAACTTTTTTGATGTGTGTAGTTTCCTTAAGAACACATAAAAAATCAAACACTCGCTACAGTTTGGTAAGGAAGTCACGAGGAGATAAGATCACCAACCAAAGACAATCTTACGAATTGTGGACGGTTGCCGTCACCTGGCTAGTGACCGTTCGTTCTTTCAAGAAAATCAATAGACGACAATGGAGAAATCAAATGTGGGTGGATAACGAAAACTAGTTGCATTTCCCAAATTAAGCTGAAAACCGATAAAATTTACACACGTAAAATTTAGTACTGTTATTAACTTGATAATTGAATCCAAAAAATATTAAATTAGAGAAATATGAAACTACTTCCATCTCTGTTAATTGCCTGAACTCATTTCAGTCACGAATTCCGATAGTGGAAACCCCATTCTTTTTCATAATTCACTTACCTCACAGAAAATTTTCATAACACGAACTACAGCAAACAGCAACAACAGCCAGCTAAATAAAAAAATTCTAACTACTATAAATTCTAACTACAAAGAGGCATATGGTTAGTAAAAGAAAGATTTTGTTTAAGAGGAAACAATGTATCTAGAAAATCTCACCTTATTCATGTGATATCCAGTTCCAAAAATTATACGGGGTGGTCCATTGATAGTGAACGGGCAAATATCTCACGAAATAAGCATCAAACGAAAAAACTACGAAGAACGAAACTTGTCTAGCTTGAAGGGGGAAGCCAGATGGCGCTATGGTTGGCCCACTAGATGGCGCTGCCATAGGTCAAACGGATATCAACTGCGTTTTTTTAAATAGGAATCTCCATCTTTTATTACATATTCGTGTAGCACGTAAAGAAATATGATCTTTTAGTTGGACCACTTTTTTCGCTTTGTGATAGATGGCGCTGTAATAGTCACAAACGTATAAGTGCGTGGTATCACGTAACATTCCGACAGTAGGGAAAAGGTCGATATCGTGTTGATGTGTGGCTATTGTGATCAAAATGCCCAACGGGCATGTGCTATGTAAGCTGCTCGGTATCCTGGACGACGTCATCCAAGTGTCCGGACCGTTCGCCGGATAGTTACGTTATTTAAGGAAAAAGGAAGTGTTCAGCAACATGTGAAACGTCAACCACGACCTGCATCAAATGATGATGCTCAAGATGGTGTTTTAGCTGCTGCGGCGTCTAATCCGCATATCAGTAGCAGACAAATTGCTCGAGAATCGGGAATCTCAAAGACGTCGGTTCTGAAAATGCTACATCAACATCGATTGCATCCGTACCATATTTCTATGCACCAGGAATTGCATGGCGACGACTTTGAACGTAGTGTACAGTTATGCCACTGGGCACAAGAGAAATTACGGGACGATGACAGATTTAATGTATGGTGTGGCATTATGGGAGGAAGGATAATTCGCCCCCATTTTAGCGATGGGAATCTAAATGGTGCAATGTATGCTGATTTCCTAGTAATATTCTACCGATGTTACTACAAGATGTTTCACTGCATGAAGCGGTTGAAGTGGTATTGAATAGCATATTTCATGACAGGTGGATTGGTCGTCGAACCACCATACCACGGCCCGCACGTTCACCGTATCTGACGTCCGCGGATTTCTTTCTGTGGGGAAAGTTGAAGGATATTTGCTATCGTAATCCACCGACAACGCCTAACAACATGCGTCAGATCATTGTCAATGCATGTGCGAACATTACAGAAGGCTAACTACTCGCTGTTGAGGGGAATGTCGTTACTCTTATTGCCAAATGCATTGAGGTTGACGGACATCATTTTGAACAGTTTTTGCATTAATGTGATATTTACAGGTAATCACGCTGTAACAGCATGCGTTCTCAGAAATGATAAGTTCACAAAGGTACATGTAGCACATTGGAACAACCGAAATAAAACGTTCAAACGTACCTACGTTCTGTATTTTAATTTAAAAAACCTACCTGTTACCAACTGTTCGTCTAAAATTGTGAGCCATATATTCGTGACTATTACAGCGCCATCTATCACAAATCGAAAAAAGTGGTCCAACTAAAACATTCATATTTCTTTACGTACTACACGAATATGTAATAAAAATGGGATTTCCTATTTTTTTAAAAAACGCAGTTGATATCCGTTTGACCTATGGCAGCGCCATCTAGCTGGCCAACCGTAGCGCCATCTGGTTTCCCCCGTCAAGCTATACTAGTTTCGTTCTTTGTAGTTTTTTCGTTTGAGGCTTATTTCGTGAGATATTTGGCCCGGTCACGATCAATGGATCACCCTACATAGTTGTCAATAACTCCACTACCCAAACATTATCAGCCATACATCTATTATCGCACCTTTCCTTGCAAATTTTCTTATAAGAAATTACATCTCACTTTACACTGCGTGTCCTATCATCACAGAGTCTCCACTAAGAAAAACATGTCCATACATTTCACTGTTCACTCGGTAACTGCTAGTCCGTCCAACCACAGAATATCTTGCAAAGGGCGCAGAGCGCTGTCAGCGATATTAACACAGTCTATATCGCTGCCAACATACAAACAGGCACACTTACAGTGTATGTAGAGAACTGAAGCTCATCTAGCGACGTAAAAACACCGCATTAAATGTTTGATTGAAAGATATGTGGTTACCCCTTCCTCCTCCTCCTCTCTTGGCAGGTCCCTGGACTCGCACACGCATAGTGAACATTCGCGCGCCGGAGATCATCGCCTTCTGTGTCTCGTGTGTGTGACGTCGTTTAGTGTTTTTTGGTGTCCGCCGTCCCACTACTACGGTCACTTGTGCCGTCGGATTCATCAGTGTTCTGTGCGCCGTGCCAACGTGTTTTCAGTGTTGTTATGGCCACGTGTGAACGACTCCGTGTTTTTTGTGTCTCTGTGACCTCTCTCTTTTGCCCGTCACTTTGTTCACTATCATTCTCCGTTCTTATACTATTGTAAACACTATGGCTGAAGAGCGGCGTAGTGTGCCGCTGCCAGCCTACCTGATTTGTACAGGTTTTAAAATAACAATAAAGTAAAAAAAAAAAAAAACAATATGTGGTTACCCATGGCTTCACCCCCATCCACATGTGGCATATATATTCCACACTGCCCAACACCTCCTCCCTCTTCTCTTTAACCATCTCTCCTCCCCCTCCATCTCCTCCTGCCCCTCTTTCCGTCCATCTTCGTCTTCCCCTCGTCTCTGCCTTGTCTTCCTCTCCTCTCTTCCGTCTCCTCCTACCCCTCTCTTCGCACAACTCCTCTCCTCCTCTCTATCAACCTCGTCCTCCACTTCCCCGACAATCTCTTCCACCCTCTGTACATCTCCGCTTCCTCTTCCTCTCTACATCTTCTCCTCCCCTAACCAATTCCACAGACCCCTCTCCCTTAGCGTCACCTGTTGTCCCTTTTCTGTCTGTTTTTCGCCTCCTCCCGCCTCTCACCATCCATCTCCTCCTCCCTCCTCTCCCTATCCAGCTCTTCCCCCAATATTTCTGTTCTCATTCTCCTCCTCCCGCTGCCTCTGCCAATATCATCCTCCCTTCCCTTTGGCTATCTCCTCCTATCCTCATCCTATCCATCTCGTCCACTCTCTCCCACTGTTCATCCTCCTGTCTCTCTTATATCTTGGTCCTTATGAAGTGGGAAGAACAGCACGTAATAGGTCGGTACACAGGATGCAATGAAAGAAACACTATATAGCTAAGACCGCATATAAACAAGCGCGACGTCAAGATGGAGATTCAGGCACATTTAGACTACTGAAGAACGCTACTAACAAATGAGCTGCAGGGAACAGACGGATTTGAGCCTGCAGCGTGAGCGAGTGATGTCGGTTAGTGCTCATGCGGTCTCTTAAATAGTCTGGCTGACGGATTTCCGTGAGGTATCACATGACATGCGGAAAGGTATCACATGGTGCCCACACACCAAATGTAGTGCTGCTTCCGCATTTCCGTGGGCGGCTGTATGAGCTGCTGGGGCTGTGCTGGAGTCTCGTAGCGAGCCTACTGGAGTCTGGCGTGTACACAGAATGACTTGTTGCTGTTGTCGTCTGGTGTGTACACAGAATGGCATGTTGCTGTTTCCATCTGTAATTTTTGTAAACAAACTGTGTGTATGATCAGAATTAGGATTACTGTGTAACTGTGTGCCTTGGTTTGGTTGATGATACCCAGCAGTATGGCAACCCTCCAGCTACAGTTTGTTCCATTGCGGTATCGGTCAGGTGACTGGCAGATATTACAGGCCATCCCCCTTAAAACAGATAACAAAGCTATCAGGGTAGCAGAAAGCTGGAGGGCAAGGGACGCTCATGAGGGTGGAAAAGCGACCCTGCACAGTGAGTGTGACGCAGGCGCCAAAAAAAGGGAAAACAAGAATGAGCACGACATTAGCCTGAAGAACAGAGAAGTCAACTGTGGTGTGAGAACATGCAAGAAACCGTTGGACACTGTGGCTTCCATGATGCCTGAGGACGAAATGTACAGGAAAATGCGAAGAAAAAGGCACGGAACAGGCATTGAAGGAAAAGGAAGACCTTTCTAGAAAGTTGGAGTTGGATTGAGGGAAAAGGATCAGCAGATCCAAGCAAAGAAATGTGGGCCCAGTTCCTGGTGTGTAGCTGAAGGTAGGTGCATAACATGGGAGTGTGGATGCAGAAGCGCCCAACAGGAGGCTGCAGCTAGGATGTGGCAGGTGCCTGGGATGATGCTTCAGCGAGAGCACCGTGTGGAGAGGGCTCGAGCAGCAAGGGTGGGGTAGAAAGGAGCATATGTGAAGATGTGACTGCCAACTGAGATGGTCTGCTTGCCTCTTAATGGAGGCCATACATAGCTGCATCATCATGGCAGGGGTATGGTAGAATGGAAGCAGCATCAGGCTTGCAACCAAAGGAGGTGGCGAGTGGGCAGCAGTGATGGGTGCCCTAGAAAGGTTGACTGACGCCTTCTCGCCAGCTCGCGTTTAAGATCTGGGAACAGAGCCACTCTTGAGACACGGCTACATCATCCAAGTGAAGTGGACCGAGCGAGATGGTGCAGTGGCTAGCACACTGGCCTTGCATTCAGAAGGACGATGGTTCAAACCCGTGCCTCACCATCTTGATTTAGGTTTTCTGTGATTTACCGAAATTGCTTCAGACAAATGGTGGTATGGTTCCTTTGAAAGGGCATGGCCGACTTCCTTCTCCCTCCTTCCCTAACCTGATAGGACTGATGACCTTGGTGTTTGATCCTCTCCCCCAAATCAACCAACTAACCACCGAGTGATGCTGCATGGCAGTGTCAGGTTTGGATACTGGAGGACAGCTGTTGGGCAGAACAAGAGAACAGGTGCGGCTAGAGGCAGGCCTGGAAAACAAGAAACATGCAGACTCATCATGAGAAAAGCGCAATGAGATTGCCAAGCATTGCAAGGCCTAGTGCAGCCAAGTCTTGGGTAGAACTTGAAACTTCAACGACTAACGAACTGGAGAGTCAGGGAAATCCAACTGCAGACCTGCACATGGAGATGGCGCAGAGGCTCATTTGAGATGAGAAGCCCTGAAGGATACAGGAGACGAACACGACTGGAGACGTCAGAGGACAATGAACAGGGTGGAGTGATGTAGAGCAGAGTCGCAGTGTAGGCATGTGCACTGCGAAGGTGCCTGTTGGAGGAGAAACAAAACTCATGAGACGAGAATTACCCATACCTCAATGGCAAGAAGACTGGGAGAGGAAGCAGGACTCCAAGGATGCTGGCTGTATAGTGGCAGTAAGGATGGCTGAACCAAGATGGATATGTCCAGAGGGAGCAACGTATGGTCTTCAGAGTCGAACATGAGAAAATATTATCACTGGACTGAGAAGGTGAGGGAATGGAGAGGACAAAAGGCGAAGGCACAGAAAGTACAAGAGCAAATCCAATGGAGGAGAGCAGCGTTGAATTTTGATGAAGGGGTTCATCAGGACTAGTGATGCGCTGTCAGAGATGCCCAGAAGTGTGCAGGGAGATAATTACATGAAGCAGAAGCTCTGCTGTCCTGTACTTAGAACATGGGGGGGTGTTACCTACTGGGAAGTGTCCCAGGTGCAACTACTGACCTTGTAACTGAGAAAGTTGCAGGAGCAGAAGTCTGAGTGAAAAGAAATGGTGAAACTGTTGATTACGTAACTGGAAAAGTTGCAGGAGTAAAGTCTTAGTGTAGAGATGTGATCAATGTGGGCAGAACAATCCTTGTTAGCGTCCTTAGTCTTGGTCCTCACTGGGTGATAAGAACAGCAATTAATAAGTCTTTCGACAAGTTGCAATGGAAGAAACACTTTATTGGTAAACAGTCAAATGAACAGCACATAGTTCTCGAGCGAAATAGGAAATGATACCCACTTCTGTTAGCGTTGATGGTAAACTCTCGCTACTGTCCCACACAGTGTCCATGGGCAGCGTGTAGTCGATGTCTTGGATGGTGGTCTGGCTGGTGTTGGGCTGGAGTCCAGCACCGTTGAGTGCAGGCTGGTCGGTGTGTGTGTGTGTGTGTGTGTGTGTGTGTGTGTGTGTGTGTGTGTGTTTGTGTGTGGGTGTGTTTGGAGTATATGGGTGCTCAATGGCGAGGGTATCAGCTCCCTTACAAATGTTAAAAGGAACTAATGTGGACTAATGTGTTCAAAATGTTTTTACAAAGTGGCGAGTAAACCTACAAAATGACACGATGTCACTCCCACCTCATTCATGTTGACCCTCAATGTCACTCTCTCACACACCTCAAGACAACGAAGAAAGGGTGAAAGGTGCAGTACCTTGTATTAAAACATGTGCGGTCGCTCTCATTTAAAGAAAGATTTTAACGATTTGTGAAGCCATAACGCCACCAACATTAATCAAGAATGTTTTATGATCTAATGGTGGTTTGATTGTTGGCCGAAATTAATAATCAATCCAGATAAAGAAGATTTCATGTGCGGTCTTGATTTAGTGAGTTTTCAATCCCTAAGGTAAATAAAAAACCTTGTACTTCGCTTCAGATCCCATGTTCCAGCACAACTTAATTTTAAATTTTTATTTGGTTGCCTCGACCGCAAAGTTTTTGTTATAAAATTACAGGGTTATGCTATGCAGTAGTCATCTTCAAAATTTATAATAAAAGCGAAAGAAAGAAAATTACTAGCGATTACATTAAGAGGTTATAAACAAATGACAGTAGTTCTAACAAAAACACTATATACCCCTCAATCTGCTGCACTGCAACAAGTCATAAAATATAAAAAAAACACGAAACAAAACTGCCGTGCATGCTTCAACCAGCTATATACAAGGGCTGGAACTTTAATAGTGGTAACTATTTATTTACAGCTAGTACAAAATAGATGCATGTTCCAAAGTTTTACTGACCTTCAAAGTAGTAACCAGCATTGTGTATAACCCATTGCCAGCGATGTGGAAGTCGTAGGATACTTTTAGCAGTGGCAGTTGTGTTGACAATTCGAGTAGCGTGTTCTATTGCTCGACGAATTTGTATCAGTCCTGAAGCGAATGCAGTGAAGTGTTTCCTTCAGTTTAGAAATTGAGTTGAACTTACAAGGGCTCAAGTCAGGGGAGTGCAGTAAGTGGTATAGCACTTAGCAGACCCATCACTCAAACAAATCAATAACAGCTTGCACTGCAAAATGATTGCCAGGTCTGTCTCTATGCTGTTCATTTTTGGAACACAACCTACGACCAGCTTAGAGACAGAAGTGATGACACTTTCTACAGTATCTGACTAGCATTTTCCAGGACAATGCTCAAGCACGTACAGTGCAAGCTGTTACTGATTTGTTTGACTGATGGGGCTGCTAAGTGCTATAGCACCTACTGCACTCCTCTGACTTAAGCCCTCGTGAGTTCAACTCGATTTCTAAACTGAGGGAAACACTTGAAATCATTCGCTTCAGAACTGCTACAAATTCGTCGGGCAACAGACCACGCCGCTCGAACTGTAAACACAACTGCCACTGCTATGAGTGTCCTACGACTTCCACATCGCTGGCAACGGATTATACACTATGCTGGTGACTACTTCGAAGGTCAGTATAAATTTTAAACACGTATCTATTTTGTACGAGCTGTAAATAAATAGTTGCCACTATTAAAGTTCCAACCCTCGTATGGGATGCAAAACTTATCCTAGAGGTCGTTGATGCATACATAGCTTACAAATACTCATACCAAGTAATTTAAAAAAAAATTAATTGAAACGTGCAGATCTTTAAAATATTTTCAGCTGTGTTTAATAAAGCAGGCAGATTGTCATTTTGTGCTAAATTTTGTCCAACATAACTATTTTCTCTGGTGCAGTTATTGTGGAATAATGGGCTGTCATTCCTCCGGAGAATTCAGGCACTTCAATGAAACTTTCCCCAGCAGAGTTCAAGGCGACATAAAGGCTAAGGGTAGACACATTTATATTAATGTGCACTAACAGATGTTCGGATACTTTTGGGTGTATTGAGAGGCATGAGACAGATGTAAATGCTGCGTTGATGTTTGCTGACAATTACTGTCGTCAATGTGAGAGGCAAGTTTGTCTCTCCAGTACGTCCACAACCTACTAAATTAAATGTATGTCTGCATCACAACACTCAACAAGTTTAAGGCGGTAGCTAATAGTTGCAATGTTAGTGTTGCGTCTACTTCTACATCGGCGGGGATGCCGTGGTTTACAAGTCATTTAAGCTGACTGAAATATCCCTATCCATACCATCTTCGCCGCGCAGAGTTGCCTAGCGGTATAGGGCGCCTTGTCACGGATTGCGAGGCCCCTCCCGCCGGAGCTTCGAGTCCTTCCTCTGGCATGGGTGTGTGTACTGTTCTTAGCGTAAGCTAGTTTCAGTAGTGTGTAAGTCTAGGGACCGATGACCTCAGCAGTTTGGTCCCTTAGGAATTCACACACATGCCGGCCGCGGTGGCCGTGCGGTTCTGGCGCTGCAGTCCGGAACCGCGGGACTGCTACGGTCGCAGGTTCGAATCCTGCCTCGGGCGTGGGTGTGTGTGATGTCCTTAGGTTAGTTAGGATTAAGTAGTTCTAAGTTCTAGGGGACTTATGACCTAAGATGTTGAGTCCCATAGTGCTCAGAGCCATTTTTGAATTCACACACACAAACACATACCACCTTCTGCCATTGTCTACAAATACCACAGGGGAAGAGATTGACCATAGTACTACCAGGGTAACATGGACAACAAGGGTACTACTTCCACTATTACAATCTGTACGCTGACGATATCTCTTCCAGAAGATACGTACTAAGTATGAGTCACATGGAGGATGCCTTCTGGACGATAAATACGAGTGTTAGCCGCCAGTTGTTGCGTAGAAGATCCACTGGTCACTTTCACTCGGAATAATTATGGATGGTTCGATCGATGTAGCGGCCCACAGTAAGGTTTATTTCGCAATAACCAAACTGTACCCTGTTGTTTACAGGAGCAAAGGCCACTGTCTTGTGAACCAGAAGGGTGATGCAGAGGTGAGTCGCAGCGCCGGTCTCGCATTGGTGAAGACAGTGTTTCAAATCTGTCCGCCATTCTATCTTGAGTGCCGGTGGTTGTCCAGAATCGCTCAAATAAAATGTTGTGATGTTTCATCTGAAAGGGACGAGGCCGATTGCTTTCCATATCCATCCCCATTCAGCGTTTGTACTCCACCTCTTGCCGACGGAACGCGGAACCCTTACCTCCCTTTCTTCTAATATTGTCTGGATACTTTACGTTATTCATAAGATGGGCTATGCAGTATTCGATTCTGTATGACAGACAATGCCCAAAATATGCCACCGGCCAGAAACACTGTACACCCACGATATCCGAATTTCATGGAGCATGCTTTTAACTTACCTACATTACGGCTTTATAGGCAATTTATGATCTTTATTGTGTAGCTGGAAACATCACGTCATGTCTCCAATGCAATAATGAAGACAAAGAATAAAAAGTAATAGGATACACCCATTGTCAGCCTCAAACGCCAATGTTGAATATGCAGGACTAGGGATAAATTTTGACAGCTTATTAAAGAACATGTCCGCAGCTCGCGGTCTCGCTGTAGCGTTCTCGCTCCCCGAGCCCGGGGTTCCGCGTTAGATTCCCGGAGGGGTCAGGGGATTTTCACTTGCCCCGAGATGACTGGATTTTGTGTCGTCTTCATCATCATCATTCATCCCAATTACGGTTGGAGGAAGGCAACGGCATACCACCTCCATTAGGACCTTGCCTGGTACGGCGGTGCGGGTCTCCCGCATCGTTCCCCTACCCACTGTCAAGAAGCTTGGGACTTAAAGAACTTACAGGGTGACAATTTTGAACTCTATGAAGAAAACGGAAATTAGTTGCAAACCACTGCATGCACACCCTTGATCAACATGTAACCCTCACTACAGGTACTCGGATTTAGTTCATGGCATGTTGGATATGACTGCCATCGTTGGCGATGATGTGGCGAAGAGGAATAACGAAATTCTGCATGACCTGCTGAAGTGTCGGAACATCGATGCTGTCGATGACCTCCGGATCGGCTGTTTTCAGCTCAGCGATGGTTTTGGGGTTATTGATGTATGCTTCGTGTTTATTATAGCTTCACAAAAAGGAGTTACGTATGTTCACGGCCGGAGAATATAGCGGAAAATCGAGGCCAGTGCTAGTGGTCCCTTGGTACCCCAGACGCAGAATGCCGTCCCCAAGGTGCTCTTCCAGGACATCGAACACTCTCCTGCTTCGGTGCGGTCGGCCTCCGTCTTACATGAACGACATCTTGTCGAAATCAGGGTCACTTTGGATAACGGGGAAAAAAATCATCTTCCAAAAGCATGACGGTGTAATCAAGGAATATCTCACCAATTATTCCATGACTGGACGTTGCAGACCACACAGTCACCGGTTGAGAATGAAGACACTTCTCGATCGCAAAATGCCTTATTATTCTCAATCCGCCAAATGCGCCAACTTTGCTTATTGACGAACCCATCCAAATGACAGTGGGCTTCATCACTAAACCAAACTATGCATGCTCATACTAATTCCCATCATGCTCCGCGGCCAACCGTGTGATTTTAACGTCGTAAAGCAAACCGTTCAGAAGTTATGACAATTTTATTGCATGTAGTTCAATAATTGTCACCCTGCAAAAGATAAAACTTTATACATTTATTTCTTTAAACTTGCAGATCAACAAATATTAAAGTGTAGAGTAATACAGGATCAAGATTAAACGAGACAAATTTTTTAAGATTCTTTCTACTTATTGAAACCTATGTCTGCCAGATAACGTTAGCAGCACCAAACGGTTGTAAATCTAGGGCTCACTCTTTGTCTCTGTCACTTCCTTCCCTAGTCTCACATAAGCACTTTCCTACCTTCAGAGAAATTCTCTTGTCACAATGACCGTAGCAGCGTCGGACTTCTCATCATTCTGCCGTAACTTGCTTTTTGATCGCACTGTCGATGACAGAATTCGCGAGACCCATGTTTCATTGTTATGCTTAATTGCACAGATTTACTATATCTTACACAGCATAATATGGAAGGAGATGAAGTGCTACCAACATTTTGTCTACAGGCGTGGAGTCGAAAAACTACCTGAGTATTTTCGAAGTGATTTACATAATGTGGGAGACTATACTGCTGCTGGTTAATTAATCTGTTATGTTTATCTGTTTCGCTCAATAAACTAAAGAAGAAAAAAGTTTAGTGTGCACTGTATTAGCACAAATGAATTAAAACTTTTTCACGATAAATTTGCTGAAAAATTCGATTTCAGTAAAACCAACTACCCAGAATTGTCACGAATTAGTAGCGTAGTACACACTTACGGCTTCGAAATGGTCTGTGTCTATGTTAGTCCATAAACGAAACCCAGGTAACAAATCATTCAGTGCCACAATTAAGTCAATAATGTCCACAGAAGCAAAAAAATATGGCATTAAAAAATGCACAATTCTGCAAGGTTTTCGCCTTTAAATCTACAGGGTGAGTCACTAACTATTGCCACCTAGAATAGCTCCGAAAATATGATAGTAGCTGAAAAGTTTGTGGACAAATGTTGTATGGAACAACGGGAGACGTAATGTGACGATGGTTTTTTGTTGCTAGATGGAGTCGCGTCAGAGATATGAAGGTCAACTTGGTGTTTTTAAATGGGACGCTGTAGTTTGGAACTTATTTTTTGATAGCGGCTATCGAGACGAATCCAGTGATGTGTAACAGTAAGGTCTTTGGAGGTCAACGAAGGACACAAAGGTGGCTTGAACGTCCATTTACAGAAGATGTTCGAAGTGATGACCATTGGTATCAATGCAGTGCTGTAATCTTCTTATCGTGGATAGAGTGGCATTCCTTATCACATCAGCACTTATCGAAGCACATGCTCTGACAATTTTCTCTCTTATATCACGCAAATAGTAAATATTTGCCGAATACAGCGTATCCATTTAGCGCGTCATTGACATGTAAACACCATTCGACGGTTTCGCAATATGACACTAATATGATCGGTAAGACTAGTATCATCGAATCAAGGGAATGTAAATGATGTATTCCTTCGGAGAACAAGTCGATAAGCTTCTCATTTACGGAGAATGCCAATGTAATCCAAAGAGAGCTAGAGACATATACGCTGAAAGATATCCTCAACGTACTCAATTTAAACGTCGTACATTTAAATATTTGTATGATAAATTGAGAACAACTGGATCTTTAACGCATCGGAAACATATCCGGCAAAGGAAAGTTACTAACGAGGAAACGGAAATTGGTACTCTTGCCACAGTCGTTCGGGATCCTTGTGTTAGTTCGCGTCAAATCGCAAGATAATCTGGCATGGGCCAGAGTAGTATTGTGCGTGCTCTGCATCGCCATAAATAGCATCCTTACCATATCTGTCTCCATCAAAAATTGCATGGCACGGGTTGTGTGCGTCGCATTGAATTCTGCCGATGGGCTCAACTTCAGATTAAGAGGAATGACACATTTATTGATTTGATTTTATTTACTGGCGAGGCTACATTCACAAACCATGGAAATGTGCTCCCTGCCGCCGTTGGATAAGCAGCTGCAGCAGCAAGTCGTATACCCCTAGCTTACTATTTGTTACATAGTTTAATTCTTAATTTCTTTGCGTGTTTTTGGGTACTTGCATTGATTAATTCATAAATTTCGGGCGTATTATAGTTTTTGAGGGTTGTAGCATCGCGCTTTAGTGTTTACTTCGTAGATTCTCACTTAAATTGCGTGTGAGTTTCGTATAGGAGGTGTAATTTCGGGTTTTAGTTACTGTAATCGTAAATTCAGGCAGATTGTAGCGCAGTCGCTAGGCATTTGTACAGGTTAGTTCATACATTCTTTGCGTGTTTCCCTTGGGTTATCTAGGAACGGACTCGTGTTTCAGTAACTGTTGTTCAACATCGATTAGAATGGACAGGGACTGTGATTGCTTTGTTCGGATGAGGGCTGAGTTGGCATCCCTTCGCTCACGGCTGCAAGCGGCGCTGACTTCGGTCACGCAGCTTGAGGCTGTTGCCAATGGGCACCACTGTGGGGAGCCGGACTTGGGTATCACGGGGATATCAACCTCGTCCCGTCTGTCCCCAGATCGGTCTGCCGCTGTGGTTGCCCCGGTTGCTGCCCGCAGTCGGGCTGAGCCCTCGCCTATGGTTGATTGGGAGGTCGGTCCAAGGCGTGGCAGGCAGCGAAAGACGTCCCCGGAGGCTGATCAGAAAGCCTCCCCGGTGCGTCTGACAAACAGGTATCAGGCACTGTCTCTGGCTGAGCCAGATGCAGCTGCCTGCCCTGTTTCAGCGGATGATTCTTAGCCTACAAGGTCCGGGCAATCACAGAGGGTGGGCTTATTGGCAGTTGGGAGCTCCAATGTTAGGGGCGTAATGGGGCCCCTAGGGGATATGGCGGCTAAAGAGGGGAAGAAATATCCAGTGTGCACTCCGTGTGCATTCCGGGTGGAGTCATTCCTGATGTGGAAAGGGTCCTTCCGGATGCCATGAAGAGCACAGGGTGCAGCCAGCTGCAGGTGATGGCACATGTAGGCACTAATGACGTGTGTCGCTTTGGATCTGAGGAAATTCTCTCTGGATTCGAGCGGCTATCTGATTTGGTGAAGGCTGCCGGTCTTGCTTACGAGATGAAGGCAGAGCTCACCTTCTGCAGCATCGTTGACAGAACCGACTGCGGACCTTTGGTGCAGAGCCGGGTGGAGGGTCTGAATCAGAGGCACAGACGGTTTTGCGACCGTGTTGGCTGCAGATTCCTTGACTTGCGCCATAGGGTCGTGGGGTTTCGGGTTCCACTGAATAGGAGTTCACTACACTCAGCTGGCGGCTACACGGGTAGCGGAGGCTGTGTGGCGTGGACTGGGCGGTTTTTTAGGTTATAAGGCCTCGGGAAAGTACGGGGTGGGTTGCAATATCAAAGGGTGCATGGCAAATACAGGACGTGCTTGGATCAAGGAACAGTCGGAATTGTAGTTGTAAATTGTTGTAGTTGTGCTGGGAAAGTCCCTGAGCTTCAAGCGCTAATAGAAAGCACAGAAGCTGAAATCGTTATAGGTACAGAAAGCTGGCTAAAGCCTGAAATAAGTTCTGCATAAATTTTTACGAAGTCTCAGACGGTGTTCAGGAAAGATAGATTAGGCAGAATTCGTGGTGGAGTGTTTGTGTCTGTCAGTAGTGGTTTATCTTGTAGTGAAGTCGAAGTAGATACTCCGTGCGAATTGGTATGGGTGGAGGTTATACTTAACAGCCGAACTAAGTTAATAATTGGCTCCTTCTACCGACCCCCAGACTCCCATGATATAGTTGCTGAACAGTTCAGAGAAAATTTGAGTCTCGTAACAAATAAATACCCCACTCATACGGTTATAGTTGGTGGGGACTTCAACCTTCCCTCGATGTGTCTGCAAAAATACTTGTTCAAAACCGGTGGTAGGCAGAAAACATCTTCCGAGGTTGTCCTAAATGCTTTCTCCGAAAATTATTTCCAGCAGTTAGTCAACGAACCCACGCGAATTGTAAATGGTTGCGAAAACACACTTGACCTCTTAGCCACAAACAATCCAGAGCTGATAGAGAGCATCATGACCGATACAGGGATTAGTGTTCACAAGGTCGTTGTAGCTAGGCTCAATACCGTATCTTCCAAATCCACCAGAAACAAATGCAAAATAATTTTATTTAAAAAAGCGGATAAAGTGTCACTAGAAGCCTTCCTAAGAGACAACCTTCATTCCTTCCGAACTGACTATGCAAATGTAGACGAGATGTGGCTCAAATTCAAACAATATAGTAGCAACAGCAATTGAGAGATTCATACCTTATAAATTGGTAAGAGATGGAACTGATCCTCCGTGGTACACAAAACAGGTCCGAACGTTGTTGCAGAGGCAACGGAAAAAGCATGCGAAGTTCAGAAGAACGCGAAATCCCGAAGATTGACTAAAATTTACAGATGCGCGAAATTTGGCACGGACTTCAATGCGAGATGCCTTTAATATGTTCCACAACCAAACATTGTCTCGAAATTTGGTAGAAAATCCGAAGAAATTCTGGTCGTATATAAAGTACACAAGCGACAAGACTCAGTGAATACCTTCGCCGCGCAGTGCCGATGGTACTGTTACCGACGACTGTGCCGCTAAAGCGGAGTTATTGAACGCAGTTTTCCGAAATTCCTTCACCAGGGAAGACGAATGGAATATTCCAGAATTTGAAACACGAACAGCTGCTAGCATGAGTTTCTTGGAAGTAGATACCTTATGGGTTGCGAAGCAACTCAAATCGCTTGATACGGGCAAGTCTTCAGGTCCAGATTGTATACCGATTAGGTTCCTTTCACATTACGCTGATACAATAGCTCCCTACTTAGCAATCGTATACAACCGCTCGCTCACCGATAGATCTGTAGCTACAGATTGGAAAATTGCGCAGGTCGCACCAGTGTTTAAGAAGGGTATTAGGAGTAATCCATCGAACTACAGACCTATATCATTGACGTCGATTTGCAGTAGGGTTTTGGAGCATATACTGTATTCAAACATTATGAATCACCTCGAAGGGAACGATCTATTGATACGTAATCAGCATGGTTTCAGAAAACATCGTTCATGTGCAACGCAGCTAGCTCTCTATTCGTACGAAGTAATGGCCGCTATCGACAGGGGATCTCAAGTTTATTCCGTATTTCTAGATTTCCGGAAAGCTTTTGACACCGTTCCTCACAAGCGACTTCTAATCAATCTGCGGGTCTATGGGGTATCGTCTCAGTTGTGCAACTGGATTCGTGATTTCCTGTCAGGAAGGTCCCAGTTCGTAGTAATAGACGGCAAATCATCGAGTAAAACTGAAGTGATATCAGGTGTTCCCCAGGGAAGCGTCCTGGGACCTCTGCTGTTCCTGATCTATATAAATGACCTGGGTGACAATCTGAACAGTTCTCTTAGGTTGTTCGCAGATGATGCTGTAATTTACCGTCTAGTAAGGTCATCCGAAGACCAGTATCAGTTGCAAAGCGATTTAGGAAAGATTGCTGTATGGTGTGGCAGGTGGCAGTTGACGCTAAATAACGAAAAGTGTGAGGTGATCCACATGAGTTCCAAAAGAAATCCGTTGGAATTCGATTACTCGATAAATAGTACAAATCTCAAGGCTGTCAATTCAACTAAGTACCTGGGTGTTAAAATTACGAACAACTTCAGCTGGAAAGACCACGTAGATAATATTATGGGGAAGGCGAGCCGAAGGTTGCGTTTCATTGGCAGGACACTTAGAAGATGCAACAAGTCCACTAAAGAGACAGTTTACACTACACTCGTTCGTCGTCTGTTAGAATATTGCTGCGCGGTGTGGGATCCTTACCAGGTGGGATTGACGGAGGACGTCGAAAGGGTGCAAAAAAGGGCAGCTCGTTTTGTATTATCCCGTAGTAGGGGAGAGAGTGTGGCAGATATGATACGCGAATTGGGATAGAAGTCATTACAGCAAAGACGTTTTCCGTCGCGGCGAGATCTATTTACGATATTTCAATCACCAACTTTCTCTTCCGAATGCGAAAATATTTTGTTGGGCCCAACCTACATAGGTAGGAAAGATCATCAAAATAAAATAAGAGAAATCAGAGCTCGAACAGAAAGGTTTAGGTGTTCGTTTCTCCCGCGCGCTGTTCGGGAGTGGAATGGTAGATGATTGTGGTTCGATGAACCCTCTGCCAATGTGAATTGCAGAGTAGTCATGTAGATGTAGACGTTAATTTGCATAACATGCATTACTGGGCAACTGAAAATCCATGTTGGCTGCGGCAAGTTGCACGCCAGAAACCATGATTGGTGAATGAATGGTGAGGGAATCTGGATGACAGAATTATAGGCCCTTATTTCATAGAAGGAAATCTTAATGGTAGGAAGTATACCACATTCGTGCAAGAAATATTAGGTCTGTTATTGGAAGAAATACCTTTAGTAACCATGAACACAATGCGGTATCAACACGATGGGTGTCCGGCACATTTTTCGCTGATGGCTAGAAATGAGTTGCAGAGATAATTCCCAAATCGTTGGATTGTACGCGGAGATGTGTCGTGGCCGGCTCGTTCGAAAGACTTGATGCCTCTGGATTTTTTCTTGTGGGGATTCGTAAAAGACATTGTTTATAAAGACGTTCTAACTACACCTGAAGATATGTGAGAGACAATTGTCGGAGCATGTGCTTTCTATAAGTTCCGGTGCGATCAGGAATACCACCCAGTCCATGATAAGAAGATTGCAGCACTGCATTGATACCAAAGGTCAGCACTTAGAGCACGTTCTGTAAATGGACGTTCATGCCACCTTTGTGACCTTCGTTGACCTTCAAAGACCTTACTGTTACATATCATTGGATTCGTCCGGATAGCCGCTATCAGAAAATAAGTACCAAATTATAGCAACTATAGCATCCCCTTTAAAAAGCAAAGTTGACCTTCATATCTCTGAAACGATCCCACCTAGCAACAAAAAACCAGTGTCATGTTATGGCCCCTGTTGTGCTATGCAACATTTGTCCCACAAACTTTTCAGCTCCTATCATACTTTCGGAGATATTCTTGGTGGCAACAGTTAGTGAGTCGACCTGTATATGTTACAGAATCAAGGTAGTGACAAAGCCTATGGGGGAGAGTTTTGTCTTAAGGATTTCTTTATTTCTTTACTTATTTCATTTATTGCTAGTCTTGCATATGAAGAGGAACAACACATACACAAAACCTCCAAATAATAGTAATAAATTCACGCTGTAGACAGTACGTTGGTAGCACTTTTTCTCCTCCGCTTGTTATGTTGTGTAAGAAACAATAAGTGTACAGTTAAGTATAACGATAAGGCGAGGTGTCTCGCGATTTCTGCCACTGACTGCTCCTTCTGCTGTGATCACCAGCAGTCAGCACTAGAGTTACCAAATATGTTGATGTCACTGTTACATGTTGTCTTCCAGATTTAATACAATATTGGATTAAAGAGCTTGCACTATAACAACCAAATTATAATTACAAATAGATAATAATTGCTCAAAACAATAAAATGAGGAACTTACAGTGATCAGCAAAAACATTATGACCACAGACCTACTATCGATATAAACTCTAACAGGCCATAGCACCGTCACCTGGCTAGAAATGGCTGCTAGTCAGACACACGCTCGGTGCATGTAGTATCAGTGAGCGTGCTGTCTGTGTGTACAACTGGGAAGGCGCGCGATCTGAGTTCGACCGAGGGCAGATTGTAATGTCCCCGAGGCTTGGCACGAGCATTTCGGAAAGTGCACGACTTCTCGAGTTTGCAAGGAGTGCTATGGTGAGTGTGTTCAACCAGTGGTGAAACCAAGGAAGAACCACGTCCACATGTTGTGGGATTGGGCGTCCACCACTCATTGCAGATATCAGACGTCGTATCCTGGGCAGAATGGTAAAAAAGGACAGGCGGCGAACTGTGGCAGAACCAAAATCAGACTTTAATGCCGGGAAGTACACAAATTTGTCTCAACACACTCATAACGACGGGCCTCCGCAGCCGGCGAACCAACAATGTGCCAATGGTAACACCACGACATCGACAACTACGGCTGAAATAGGCACGTGACTATCGGCACTGGAAATTGGCACAGTGGCAGAGCGTTGTATGGTCTGATGAAACCCCATACCTTCTTCACCATCCGATGGGATGGTGCGAATCCGTCGTCTTCCAGGGGAACAGTTCCTCGTCATCTGTACTATGGACGGGGACAAGCTGGCGGCGGCTCCATTATGATCTGGGCGTCCATAGTTCCAGTGGAGGTCGTGGAAAGCACCATAACGGCCAAGGAATATCTTACACTGGTTGCAGACCACGTACACCCCTTCATGACGATCATGTTGCCCGAAGATAGTGGAATTTTTCAACAAGGAGTGGTTCGAGGAGCACAGTGGCGAGTTCCAGTTGATATGAAACTGAAAGATCACATCAGGGATGTAATAGAACGTGGCCTCAGAGCTCATCGTGACTTGAGTGTGGAGATGTGGTGCCAGCTCACTGCAGCGATCTACCACGGCCTCATTGTTTCCATACCACGACGCGTCACCGCTGTTATCCGTGCCAAACCTGGACATACCGACTGTTAGGTAGGTGGTCGTAATGCTCTGGCTAATCAGTGTATGCGTACATAGAATGTTCGCAACTACCACTGAGTGAAATGAGCAAGTTGAAACTTATCACGGCTTAATGACATAGACCACCTATCGAGAATCAGTTACGCGTTAACAAGCTCAAGAAATAGTTCGTTACTAACTAGAAGAGTCTGATCTGTTTTTTGCCAGATATAGTCGTTGTGTGAACACTTCATTCAAATGGAATGTCTGATGTGTCACTTATTTCTTTTAGTTCTGGAGAGAGCCTCTGGTTGTTCTACCATACAATTCAGGTGAATGTTTAGGAGGTTTATAGCGTGCATTTAGATGAAAGTACTCGTACTATTTAGTGCATGTAGCTTTCAGAATATATTCCATCAACTTCAAGTATGCCACACAAACTTAAACATAGATGACATGGAAGTAATGTGATGCATCCATTAATACTGTGCCGAAGATATATTTAATCCAAAACAGTGAAGACCGTCCTTTCTCCAAGGGTTGTAGCTATGCACATAGCTGTTATTTTTGAATTGGGAAGGAGTATTACCAAAAAATTTCGTAAGTGAATATTTGGATTGTGAAGTTACTGTGAAAAACCCTGGCGCCTTGTATAAAAAGGTCTGCAAAGTGATCTTGAGTGGGCTCCAGCTATTATTCTGAGTACTCGGTTCTGTGCGATGAATACTTCTTGACTTAATGATGAATTACCCAAAAATATGATACCATTATAAAAGTAGTGAATGAAAATAAGCATAACAGTCTATTTACTAATATGTTTATCACCAAAATTTTTCAGTAGCCCTAGTAGCATAAGTAACTGAATTTAAATACAATTCAGCAGATCATCAATGTGGTTCATCAATGTATTTCCTCCAATTCAGTTTCTCGTCTATGCACACACCCAGAAATCTTGGATATTCTGCAATTGCAGCAGATTTCTATTCAAAGTCGATATTTATCAATGGTGTTATGTCATTTACGATAGAGAACTATATATGCTGTGTTTTTTCAAAATTTTATGAGAGTCCATTTGCAGAGAACGACTTAATAATTTTCTGAAAGACATTATTGACAATTTCCTCAGATAATTCTGCTGGAAATGTGCAGCAGCTTGCCTGTATGGCTAACTGGGCCGACAGGTTAAGTGTGGAACGTGTTCGCCACCGGATCACAGACGGTGGTGACGTAATCAGCCTGACGTTCTTGACATGGTGGCACGCGGCTGTATCGCCGGACATCCCCTCCCCCCTCCCTCCCATGGGGGTGGCGGCAACAGGTGACGGCGGCCGCTACGTTACGGTAACGGGCGGCGCAAAATAAGTCCAATTTCATGCAAATGACGTCGTCCGTCGCGGAGTAATTGGTCGCATCCGACTCGATTATCGGTGACGGCGACGCCGGGGGCGGGCCCGGCGCGGAGTGCGCGCGCCGTCGGTGCCGCCGCCGACGCCGCCCCCGGCCCGGGGGCGGGTATATAGGCGCGCGGAGGCGGCGGCGCGCCACAGCCGCTCAGCATGCCCGCCCGCAGGTACACCGCAGCCGCCCTCCTGGCAGCTCTCGCCCTCGCCGCCGCCGCCACCGCTGAAGACGGTAAGTGTCGGCCGCCGCGGGGAGTGGCCAAGCGAGCCACCCCCTTCCGAGTATGCTGCGCTCAACAAATCCGCTTGTATTCTGAATCATGCTGTCCTGTAGCCACTAGCTACATTTTGCTTTAGGGCCTCTCCGTAGCAGATGACCGATGGTTGCCCACCTATCCATCCCCAGTCTGAATGAAATTCCGCAAAAAACTTATTAAAAAGAACAAAGCTTTGCAAAAATTTGAGTTTAAGGTACCAAAAAGATCGTGATTTGCGAGGCTTTCAGTAGAAGCAGCAAAACGTTGTATGAGCTCTACGACAGTTTAGTCAAAATGTAACAGTTTAGAGTTAGCAATAGTAACCCAATGCAGATCAGTAACACACAGAGTTGTAATACTTCCATACGGTAAGGTAGACTACCATAACTAAGCGTATACAGCAGTACGTACTAGGTGTGCTCAGTTGAGGTCGTAACCGCCATGCATACCTATTGGGCGTTACCTCATTACGATCGCTTTGTTTGTGTATGCAATCAATGTCTCACTAGGTTCCCCCAGGTTAACCGTCTAGAAACCGAGTGAGGGTATACAAAGTCCCATGTAAACTACGGAAAATTTTCGTTCTACGTTGTTACCCTCCTTCTGATACGTAAAGAAAGCAGTATTTGTAGTAAAATTGAAATTATCTGTGCTTAACTCAGGTTTTAATAAAAAATTGTTGATTTATAAACCGAAACGGAGGGATATTGTAGTAAAAATAAAGAGAACAATGCAGGTTTATCATATAGCAGTAGAAAACGCAATTTCTACAACAAAAAAGTAAAATTAAAAAAAGAACACAAAACAAAAATATATCAAACGTCGCTCCAACATGTTTCTGTTATTCATGGCCAACTTTCACATTTATAAATAATAACAGGAAACTCTTGCCTTTGATCGTGATGAAGAATGTTCTGTTAAGTACAAAATATCGACAGTACTTATGTAAATTTTTATACTGGTGCATGTAAATTGTACTTGATCAAAAGTAATTGCTTTGGTTATGATTAAGCGCAGAAGTTAAGCTAATTTTTATTATTTATGAAATGCAATTTCTGTTCTGGAAGGATATAAAATACACAGTTGACTAGCACTGAATAGTGTATGGTTCTTATTATGTGCAAAACAAATGAACAAGAAACAAGGGAAGTCGTCAGCTCGCAGTTTTTGTCATGCATTCATTTCTTCCCCCACCACCGCTACCAATACTACCGTTAATCTTCCCATTCACTTGGTCATTTATGTACTGTACCAAAACTACCGAATCGTAGCTACGGTAGTGCGCAACTCTAGTAGCACAACTTTTTGTCTTTCCAGACTGTTAGAGTTTCAAGGCTCTGCCGTTCACAGTTTCCGTGCCACATGATATAAAAGCTGGGAAAAAAATCAATTCTGAGAATTTTTAATCATTTTTTAGAGTGCTACAGGTTTTGGCCAAACAAAATATGTGGCAACAGTCATTTGTGAATATTGGAAGAGTTCTTAACATGGATACATGTCACGAAAACTTTTGCACAAAATTTGTACATACTTTGATATATTGCTAAATGTTATCTGCTCCTACTTTCTTAATTTTTGTTTCATTAACACGAATAGCTAGTCTTGTACTAGAAAAGGTTTTCATTATTTTGGGGTTTTTCTGGAAAAGGTTAAACAAACAAGACTGAAAATGTTACTGTTCAATACACCATCATTTCAGTAAGAGCATTTTGTATAATTTTATGCTGTCTTGAGTTTGTCCAGAACTGCCGTAGAGCTTGTATAACATTTTGTAGCTACCCACTGCAAATCTTGAAACTTTTGTATCTTAAGCTGAAAACTTGCACAACTTACTTTTATACTACATAGAATACGTGTTCAAATTTTTATTGCAATTGGAACTGGTCAGGTGAAGACGATTCCTAAAACTGGTCCACTTGGTGTGGAATGATCCTATAACAATCAGGAGGTAATTATGTTATTACTTGGGGGAGCAAGTTACACCATTTGTCGCTTCTTGTTCTTCGTTCCTAAAGTACGACGTTCATACCTCGACGGCCTTCAAATTTATGCGTTTATCACAGGCATGTGAAGCTCCTTGAAGGACAATTTCAGTCAGTAACACTATGCCAGTCATCCGGTCTACGCACAACACAAATTTGTAAACATATTAGGGCTTACTCTTAAATTTCATGTCTTAGTTATTTGTGAAATGTTTGTTTTAAAACTACATACAAAAATTTATATGAGTCTTAATAAGTTTAATTTATTTGATACATACATAGGCGTGAAAGCCTCCCCTTGAAAATAAGGAAGAAACTGTAATCGTGATAATTGGAATAAAACTAAAGTCAGAGACGAAAATGTCCTGCAAAAAGTGGTATTTTATCCTTCTGTGTGACTTTGAAAGAGCCTTCTGGAGGACAACATCGCCATCATTATAAATTTGTTGCGTTTCAGTATTTAAGGATATACAGTCTTGAAGTACGCTGACTAAATCCATCTCCAGCCAGTGTTCAGGTTGTTTGTTTATTTATTCACAGTGAGATTTCGAGACATTCAGTTTCACTATCAATTTATTATCAAGATGAACATAACCTGAGATAATTTATCTTCTTTAATATGCCCTTAAGAGTTACGTTGTTCCTAATGTGTTCTATCCTTCAGTATCTCAGATTTATTTTGTGACACAATAGCTCCTCAGTTTTCAGTCATTTTGCAGTAAGTTCATTACAGGCAAATAGTTCGACTCCATACAATGGAATAAACTGTATCCAAAATTTCACCATGTGGAAACATCTCGAAATATAAGGAATAACAACTCTGTAAATTCCTCATTCTGATGAATATGGACCTAGGTACTTGCCTCCAGCTGTTGATAGCCATATCCGAAATCGTCCCTTCTCTAACAACCAAGCAGTTTTGTTTTCTTATCCAGTAGAGATACTGGTATTTTAGACTCAGGGTAGCTTTAATTAATCTTTTCCCAGGATGTATTCACAGTGAATCCTATCTCTCCTCCGATTCAGTTATGTTTCTATAGATAGCCTTTCATTTATACAGACAAAATAATTGTAACGTGGGTATACGTTGTTTCACTTTTCTTGATAATAATGTCGTGAATTGTGCTGTGGTGCAACAGTAACAGCTTCCAGCCCAAACAAGCGTTTCTAACTTCCTCATCCCCTTCACAATCAATCGACTATGAAGAAAAAGTCAACAGCGTGTAGTTATGCTGAAAACGTTTCAGCGAGCGAACGCGACTTTGTTGTAAGGCTTAAATAAGTCACAACTATCAGATCAAAAATATTTTGACTGGTACCAAATGACAAAACTTACATTACTCATTCTTACATTCATGCCTCCCAGCGCAGTATTTGAATGAGGATTCTCGTTTATCTGGCGGAAAATTTGAAAAAATGACAAAACTGATTCTCGTCGTATGGCACCATTACTTTAGCTTCTGCCACTGAAGATATATTTTCATTCAGTCCTACTTCATAATAATTCCAGACAAGTAAGAAACTCTAAATTTTGTAAACGACTTCTTCTGACGATGATACACACCTACCAGCGAATGAAATTTTCGGCTACTGTTTAGCCTTTAAGCAGCTTTATATGTACTTCTTGTCACAAATTCTTTATGAGCATCTTTAGATATATGAGTATTATGTCTGATATCATTGTTTATTTAGTCTAACAATGTTTCGTCTGTTCATTAGTATATTAAATTCGTTTACTCAGAGATTCGCCAGTCAGTACTTGCAGCAATCATTGACTGTCTGAAAATACTACCAATCTGTACACAAGATGTTTTAACACTAAGAAGTGAGAGTACAGACCATTCTGAACGAACCACTTTACGTAAACATCTATTCCAGTCTCAAGATTTCTGAGATGCTAAAGCTGTTTGGAACAGTGAAATGGTAATGCCGACAATGAAAGTACAGGGTTACAATTATTGAACGATGTGAAGAAAAACGTAAATTAGTTACAAACTACGGCGTGAACCACACTTTATTCAACACGTAAACGTCACTACAGATACTCGTCTTTAGTTTATGATATGTTCGATATTCCTGCCATCACTGGTGATAAGGTGGCTCAGGCGAATAGCGAAATTCTGCATGACCCGCTGGTGTGTCGGAACTTCGATGCTGCCGATGACTTCCTGAATGGGTCTTTTCAGCTCACCAGTGGTTTTGGGATTATTGCTGTACAACTTGTCTTTATTACAGCCCCACAAAAAGGAGTCGCGTGTGTTCAGACCCGGAGAATATGGCGGCCAATCGAGGCCCATGCCAGTGGCCTCTGGGTACCTCGGAGCCAGAATGTGGTCCCCAAAATGCTCCTCCAGGACATCAAACACTCTCCTGCTTGGATGGGATCGACATCCATCTTGCATGAACCACATCTTGTTGAAATCAGAGCCACTTTGGATAATGGGGATGAAACCATCTTCCAAAAAGTCACGTACCGTTCGGCATTCACCATGCGATCAAGAAATATCGCATCGATTATTATGTTCCTGGATACTGCTCACGACACAGGGTGAAGAGACTTCTCGATAACGAATGCGGATTCTTAGTCCCCCAAATGCGTAAATTTTGCATATTGACGAACCCGTGTAAATGAAAGTGGTCTTCGTCGCTAAACAATACCGTACTAATTTCCATAGTTCCCCGCAGCCAGCTGTGCAGTTTGAACGTTCTAACGCTAACCGTTCAGAAGTTATGACGATTTTATTTCATATGGCAAAATAATGGTCACCATCTTTGTTAACAGGCCATTACTTTTATTGCTTTATTGTTAATATTCCTTTACAGAACCATCGCTAACTTGAGCGCATCACCCTCGTAAATAAATACTGTTCTGAAAATTGCCATTAGTGTCCAGACTTCAACTTTGGTTAGCAACGTAGCATCTTTATAATGTGGTGTCACTGCTGTCTTTTCAATTAGCGCTTTATCTTCGCCATTGTACATTTCGAAGCATAATTTTACTATCGGGGATTCAGCAGTTATCTAAGGACCTACACTACGATTTCAATACAATCCGCGGGATTTATAATGCATTCTTTGAAATATACAACAGAAAGTAGCACTATTCAGAAAATGAACTGTAACTACCGTAGATAGGGTTTGTAGTTAGTTTTCCGTTCATTTCACTGACTTATTGTCGCCAAGAATAGCTACTAAGACCACCACTAAACCCACTTTTCCGAACAGTTTGTAAAACACACTGAAATAACTCGTGGCAGTTTTGAACTTAAGCTGTGCAGGATATTTTCAGTAAAATAATACAAGAAAGGATTTATTAATTTCTTTTCACCTGCATCGTTTCCTCTTCCGACAGCTTCAACCAGCTCTGTCTTGAAAACCACTGAAAATTCAGCGTATACGGAGTGCTTCGAAGGCTTTGCGTTAAGCGACTAAGGGTAATAGATCACCTTAAGGCGGACAGCTTTTCGTAAGGACAAAATGTTTGCCGCCACTTCTCGGCAACACTTGGCGTCCATTCGTCCTTTAGTATTCACCGAGATTTCACTGAACCAGCAGCGTCTACTAAAAAGGTCTGCTGCATATTATTACCGCAATAACCTGATAGAGCGATTTTCAACTAGGAAACCAGAGAATGAGTGTTTCCAAGCAGAGAAAGAAATCTTAGAAACGTATTGCGAACAATAATTTTGTTAGACCTACCTTTCATACGGAGCATAGAAGGGGATTATAGGCAACACACAAGGCATAGACACGCCAAAGTATGCATAGGCCCTGCCGCCTCTAAGGAGCATAACCGATATAAAAAGACGGCTAAGGCCGCAAGGAACCGTCAACGAACATTTTGTCTCTACCAAAAGTGGTTCTCCGTGATGTGTACTGTCACCACTAGATGTTCGATGCAAAGACTTTAGAACACCCTAGATATAAATCAAGGTTTTCTTTCGCAACGGTCAAACCTATCACAGTCTACTTCTAGCCTGCTTCCGCCTGACACATCCCATGTAGCATAAACTTTCACAGACAGTTTCTGACCTTACGTATTAATTTATTTGTGTACATTGTAAATAGAGACGATCATTTTACAGTCCCATGAGTTCGTTTCAGACGATGTATCACCATTGAGGGTGGCCACGAATCAACAAAAAAATTACATTTCGAAACGAATCGTCTGGAAACATGTGTTTTGCTTATTGACACGTTGAGCGCCAATGAAGGCTTCTGCCATCCTTTCTTTATTTCTTCCCCTCAACCTTTGGATCAGTTGGTCTGTTGCTATTTCTGGGTCTACCAGTGTTCCTTCTCCCTCTGGGGGTGTAGTATACCAGTTGTTTTGGAATACTTTTACTGATCATCCTTTCTGTATGGTCTTTCCGTTTTATTCTGTATTCTGTAACCTTATCATTTAAGTTATAAATTCCTACATTCTCGTTTTTTAATCTGTCTCTTCTTATTACCCCCTCGACGATTCCCAAAACTCCCATCTCGGCTGTCTGGAGCCCATTATGTGCTCTAGAGATCATAGTCTAGCTTTCACTTCAGTATAGCCCACAGGAAACTTCCTTCAGTACCTGCTTCACTGAGATACGATGTGTCACAGACCAAGAATCTGAAGGTGTTAATTGTTCAATACTTTTCTTTCCCGATATCAATTTACACTTAAGGGTTGTGAGACTTGGAATGCCATGGAGTCGGAGTCGGCTTTATTTGTCGATGGGCTTAAATTATTTTGCTCTACTAATTTATGTAGTTCATACAGGGCTCTCTGTTAGTTATCAGTTTTATCTCCAACCAGACTGCTGAGCTCTCCAGCCTTCCTGATCTCGTATACGGACAGAGTGAACTGAGTTCCACGAAACATACTTCACGATCGCTGTATACCGTGTCTTAACTGGCTAGAATGGACGAGCCGCCCAATCGACACCCGTTTGTCAAGCAGTAACCGTATTCAATAGTCCATTAGTGGACGCATCTCTGTACTATTTGGCGAAATGCCTCCCACCACCGTCCCTTACTTCATTCTCTCTGTTTGTATGTTGTCAGAGGCGTTTGACTTTTCGGATGTAGCAGGGCCAGCTTACACAGCATCCAAATACCGAAGGAATTTTGCTACATCAACATTTTAAATCCGCCAACACCTGAGTCCCTCTAGCCAAGGGTCTCGTATTTTTGGGCCATTATTGTTCGCATGTGATGGATCCATTCCGAGCGGTTCTAGGCTTTTCAGTCCGGAAGCGCGCTGCTACTACGGTCGCAGGTTCGAATCCTGCCTCGGACATGGATGTGTGTAATGTCCTTAGGTTAGTTAGGTTTAAGCAGTTCTAAGTCGAGGGGACTAATGACCTCAGATGTTAAGTCCGATAGTGCTTGGAGCCATTTGAATCATGGATCCATTATATATAAATACCGTACAGGATGGGCGTATGGGAAGGCGCTGGTCGACATTAAAGCATCAGGATAATATTTAGACAAAGGCCATTTATTGGCGAAAGCATGTTAAAAAGGGGTCACATAGGCCTAGGGATGTGAGGGTGAGCCAGAGCGTAGAGTTTGGCGAAATATAGTTCCCGAAGCTAACGAAAGTTGTTGTCTGCCAAACCTAAGTCCACAGTGCCGCAGCACCGGGAGAAGCGGGAGATGTTGGCTGCTACAGGGAGCGCGTCCAAGAGAGCTGGAAGACAAGAGTACAAGAGAGCGGGCCCGGCGACGGGCGGCCGGGTATATTCGACGCACCACGCGGCTTCCTCCGCCCTGATTGGTCGGGATCGAGAAAATCGTGCGGGCAGCATGGAATTTTAAAAGCGTCGACCTGCTAAGCGACGCCTGGGGCGGCGTTACCTCGTCAGCACGTGACGGAGGTGCGTGGCCAAGGTGCCCTTTCTCGGTGCTGACTTCCTGTTGCTACGCTGTGGGACGAAAGAATTTACAGGCAGCTAACACTGCCGGCCGTGGCTTGACCGCAATGGAAAAATGAAGTTACTGTTTGAAAGCTCATATAATAAAGCAAAATCCACTACTGTCTGGTTCATCCTTTACAATAAATAATGTCGTCAGTTCGTAATAGTACTCGATATGCAGTTCCTCTTAACAGGACTAACGAAGAAGAACTGGAACAATGCGATCTTCTGTACTACCTTTTCTGTCTCATGGCGCGTACTACTTATTTATCTACTGATATTAAATTTCGATCTCTTTCTTAGGTACTATAGAAGTTAGTGTTGCATCTATTAATTGGTTGTAAACGTATTCTGATCCCCAAGGTGTGGATACTACAGAGCTATGTTATGTTAATATGTCAGTAAACTACAACCATGCCTTCTGGTAATAAGGCAAAGTGTTAGCATATTGTAACGAAGTCAGAATTGCGATGCAGGCTTCAGCTGTGGTTAAAGTCATATTTACTGTTAATCTACCGTGGATGTTTGTATATTCTTGGTATGTGCGGTCATCCACATGATGAGGTAATTTACTCAATAAACTTTGTGACTGGTAGTGGTTTTGTAAAACCTTTTCATAAATCTGTGTTAATGCAATTAAATGAAATATGCTCTGTTACGTTTATGTTAACACCTACTAGCTAGTATTATTAAATCAAATTACTGTCTTCATGCGACCGTGCTCCTCAAACGTGGCGGGCGTCACAAAGTATGCAGGTGTTTCTTCAGCTGGCATCCAGCTGTAGTCCCTAGCCCCGTGACACGGACGTTGTCTCTAACCGTTGCAACCAGCGCATGCTGCTACACTGTTGCACTGGATTGTGAGCCAATATTATCGGAGACTGTACGTCTGGCACAGAATTAGTAACCTCCATCCACACATCCTTCCTTTACGGTGCTCCACTTCGTTGTTATTCCGCCGAAAGTCACCCCCACATACGGCGATGACCTCCATCTTAGGCTTCGGAGATAGCGAATAGCACAATCAGAACACTGGGTTGACGTTGACTTCATTAGGCACGAGCCGCTACAACTGTGTAACAACACGCGCTCTCTCTCGTTGCTGGCCAACATCACATCATGACATCTCGCTGGTGTTGACTCACCAACATTCATTCCACATTTGTTACAACGGGGAAACTTAACTGAAGTGCGTGATCCAATCAAGGACATTGTGCGATACCCTCTGACCACGGCCATCCTTCGGCCTAGGAACATGGGACGGCAGGATGGAGGAACAGCTAGTTGACACACAGTTACTGCGATCATTCTGTAAACCGGAATCGCTTCTACTAGTCCTAACATCTGCTCAGCTGTTCTCGCAGAACTTAAAAAATAATATTCTGGCTTCCAGTCCTCCCATAATGGAGAAATTCCTAGAGGCGGAAATGAGTGAATGTCGTTATTAAACTATTTAATAAACTTATTCAGTTTCGAAAGAGGTCTTATATGAACGTGATGAAATCGGCCAGGCACCTTAAAGTAACACTTGATGTCACCTGCAGCAAACTGAAATCTTTCATGCATTACCGTTTAGACAAGTTCGCAAGAGCGAACAGCTTCTATCTACATCTACATACATACTCCGTAAGCCACCTTACGGTGTGTGACGGATGGTACTTTTTTGTTCCATTCGCAAATAGATACAGAGAAAAACGACTGTCTAGTGGTAGTGTCTTTCATTAATAAAAAAAAACGTCCTAGGTCCCGGGTTCGCACCTCCCCCCCCCCCCCCCCCCCTCCACCTCTCAGATTTTGGTTAAAAATCGTCAGCTTCGGCGCCAGAAGACTCCCGACAAAAGAAGTCACTCTCATTCTGCTAACAGTCTTGTCAAACAGGGCGGAGGAACGAACAGAGGTTCAGGGCACTATTTCGCTTGGAGTGCGAAACTGCCACTAAAAGCGGAAGAATCAGCAATGACCAACGATTTGAGGATGCAGAAGGCAATGGAAACCACTGCATTAAAGATGCATAATGTGTACCCACAGAGCATGTGGCCTTTAATTGAAAATGTGTCACCATGATCTCCCCATTAGCAAAACATTCCGAAATGGCCCATCATTCGGATCTTCGGGATGGGACTACCAAGGAAGAGCTGACTATGAGTAAAAAATTGAATAATCAACGAAAGTGTAAGGTTCTACGAGTCGGGGCGTGAAATGCTACAATTTTGAACGTGGTAGGGAAGCTAGAAAATGCAAGGATCAATCTAGATATAGGGGGAGAGAGCGGAGTTAGTGAAGCGAAATGGAAAGAAGACAGGGATTTCTGGTCAGATGAGTATAGGGTAATATCAACAGCAGCAGAGAATGGTATAACGGGAATAGGATTCGTTATGAGTAGGAAGGTGGGACAGAGAGTGTGTTACTCTGAATATATCAGTGATAGGGTTGTTCTAATCAGAATCGAGAGGCAAATCTACACCGACAACAATAGTTGAGGTATTCATGCTGACGTCACGAGCTGAAGATGAAAAGATGGAGAAAGTATATGACGAGTGCCTAAAGGAAAACTATGAATGTGATTGGAGGGGAAGAGTAGAAGACAGGGCTACTGGAGAATAGGGTTGGTGTTAGGAAGAAGAGAAGAGAAAGAAGAGTTCTGCCTTAAATATCGGCAAGTAATAGCGAATACTCCGTTCAAGAATCACAGGAGAAGCAGGTATACTTGGAAAAGGCCAGCATGTTCGGGAAGCTTTCAGTTAGGTTATATAGCGATCAGGCAGAGTTTCCGAAATCAGACATTGAATTGTAAGACGTAGAGCAGATAAGGACTCAGATCACAATGTAGCAGCAATGAAGAGTAGGCTGAAGTTTGAGAGATCAATCAGGAAGAATCGATACGCAAAGAAGTAGGGTACAGAAGGACTAAGAAATGACGAGATACGCTTGAAGTTCTCTAAAACTATAGATACAGCAATAAGGTATGTCTCAGTAGGCAGTGCAGTTGAAGATGAGCTTGAGAAGAAAAACATAGGTAAAAAGAATGTAGCTGCGAAGAAACTACGGGTAACAGGAAAAATACTTCAGCTAATCGATGAAAAAAGGAAGTACAAAAATATGCCGGGAAATTAAGGAATACAGAAATATTAGTTCCTTAGGAGTGAAATAAATAGGAAGTGCAGGGAAGCTAGGGCAAAATAGCTGCATGAAAGATGTGAAGAAAACGAAAAAGGAAATTGTAGTCTGAAGGACTGATCAGCATATAGAAAAGTCAAAACCATCTTCGGTGACATTAAAAGCAATGATCGTAACATGAAGAGTGCAAAGGGAATTTCCACTGTTAAATGCAGAGGAGAGAGCGGATAGGCGGAAAAGTACATCGAGTTCCTCTGTGAGGCGGAACACTTGTCTGATGCGATTGAGGAAGAAACAGAAGTCGATAGGGAGAGATAGCGGATCCAGTATTAGAATCAGAATTTAAAAGAGCTTTGGAAGACTTAAGATCAAATAAGGCAGAAGGGATAGATAACATTCCATCAGAATTTCTAAAATCATTGGGGGAGGTGGTGACAAAACAACTATTCACGCGGGTGTGTGGGATATATGAGTCTGATGATATACTATCCGACTTTGGGAAATATATCATCGACACAATTCCTAAGACTGCAACAGCGGCAAGTGGTAGAATTATCGCACAGTCAGCTTAACAACTATTGCAGCCAAGTTGCTGACAAGAATAATGTACAGGAGAATGGAAATTAAAATTGAAGATTTGTTAGATGGCGATCAGTTTGGCTTTGGGAAATATAAACGCATCAGAGAGGCAGTTCTGACGTTACGGTCGATAATGGAAGTAAGACTAAAGAAATATCAAAATACGTTCATAGGATTTGTCGACCAGGCAAAAGCGTCTGACAATTTCAGATTGTGCAAGATGTTCGAAATTCTGAAGAAGATAGGGATAAACTATAGGTAGAGACGTGTAATATACAACATGTATATGCCAAGAGGTAATAATAAGAGTGGCACACCAAGAAAAAAGTGCTCGAATTAAAAAGGTTGTGAGGAGGGAACGCAGGCTTTCGCCCCTACTGTTCAGTCTATACATCGAAGAAGCAGTGATGGAAAGAAAAGAGAGGTTCAAGAGAGGAATTAAATTTCAGAGTGACCTGATAACATTGCTAACCTCAGTGAAAGAGAAGAATTACATGATCTGCTGAACGGAATGAACAGTCTACTGAGTACAGAGTACTGATTGATAGTAAATCGAAGAGAGATGAAAGTAATGAAAAGTAGCAGAAATGGACAGAGAGAAACTTAAGGGGAGGTACCGGTGAAATTTCAACCCGGTCGCAAAAAAGTTGTAAAGGGCTACAAAATTGTTTTATAACATATCTTGGCCTGGGTAAACCCAACTTGCTAAACAAAATTTTTTCATCACTTTCGAATTTTAGATTGTTGAAAAAAATCAATATTTTTTTCAAATCTTTACGTGCAGTTGTTGATTATCACGGAATGTACACATAAAAATGTTTTGAACCAAAAATTTTTAAGTTGACAGAGAAGTAGCATTTTTTGTTTGTACCATTTTTATTTTTTCAAATAAATTGAAATATAGTGACCTTCATCATCATCATCAGTAACCTTCAAACATTCTGTTCATACGAAAAGTGTAAATCAATTATAAAAATTCTATATTTTTAACAATTGACAAGAATTTAGCGTGAAATAGAATACTACGTTATTATACAACGTTTGGCCAAGTATGAAAGATAAATAAATAAAAAAATAAAAGACGTCTTGACACGTTTGAAAATTAGACTCTTTATTTTCGATTTACGTATTACATCACACATTCCCATCTCCGCTGAGTCTGTACGGGGGATTTGTCAGCTGCGGGTATGGCTGGTTGAAAGTGGGTCTTCTCTGGCCGTCAGGCGTCATGCGGTTATCAATCGGCGGTCTTTCTGACCGCGTTAGAGCTGGTAGACTGCAGTGGCTTTACCGCAACAGTGTGTGTATATGTCGCGATATGAGTAAAACAACGTAAAGTAACTGGACTGTGAACGAATGTCGACCACCACCTCGCCCTAAGAATCTCACAACCCGCCGCCACCCATCCTGGATCAGAAAGGTCTATAAGTATTTACTTTCCAGTTCACAATTGAATCCGCCCTCGAACGTAAATCTCCATGACCCCCCCCCCCCCAAAAAAAGTGAATTATCCTTACACTTATTTATTTCCGTTGGTTTCGGTTGTACATTTAGATGGACAAATATACAAACACGGTTAAGGATGTACGTGCAGTTTATGCAAGTATGCAGACATATTCATATAAAATTAATATTTCAATTACATTTCTGTAGTATACATATCTATCCAGTGATAAAAAAGTAACTATACTTCAACTTTTTTGAAAAAATCAAAACTGCCACAATAAAGTATACTACCTCTCCGTCAATTTTAAACATTTTTAGCTCAAACACTTTTTTTGAATAACCAACGTATAGGTTAAAAGAATAACGATATTTTCAAAACTAAAAAGTTTAAAATGATAAAAAAATTTGTTTATCAAACTGGGTTCACCCACTGAATCCAGCATGCCAAGATATGTTATGAATCAAATTTTCAGCCTGCTGCGATTTTTTTGTGACCGGGTTGAAATTTCAGCAGTACCTCCACTTAACATTAGGATGGTCACGAAGTAGCTGAAGTTAAGGAACTCTGCTACCTAGGCAGTAAACTACCCCATGGCGGACGGAGCAAGTGGAACAACAAAAGCAGATTAGCACTGGCAAAAAGAAGCCTATTAGTATCAAACATAAGCCTTAATTTGAGGAAGAAATTTCTGAGAACGCACGTCTAGGGCACAGCATTTCATGATGGTGAAACGTGGACTATGGAAAAACCGGAACGGAAGAGAATCGAAGCATACGAGATTGGTGTTACAGACGGATGTTGAAAATTAGGTGGACTGATAAGGTAAGGAATGAGAAGATTCTGCTCGGAATCAGATAGGGAAGTTATATACGGAAAACGCTGACAAGAAGAAGGGTCAGAGTGATAGGACATCAGTCAAGATATCAAGGAATAATGTTCATGTTAGTAGAGTGTGGCCGCGCGGAGTGGCCGCGCGGTTTGAGGGGTCATGTCACGGACTGCGCGGCCCCTCCCGCCGGAGGTTTGAGTTCTTCCTCGGACATGGGTATGTGTGTTGTTCGTAGCATAAGTTAGTTTAAGTAGTGTGTAAGTCTAGGGACCGATGACCTAAGCAATATGGTCCCTTAGGAATTCTCTCTCACACACACACACACACTAGAGTGTGCTGCAGAAGGAAAAAGCTGTAGAGAAGGACAAATATTGTGATACATCCAGCAAATAATAGAGGATGTAGGTTGCAAATGCTACTCTGCGTTGAAGAGGTTGACACAGGAAAGGTGTTCGTGGCTAATGGTTCTCTAAATTTTCTTGATAGTGTTCTTGGAAACGAATTACGTCTTCCCTTCACAGATTCCATTTTAAGTTCCCGAAGCATCTCCGTGACATTCGCGTTTTGTTCGAACTTAACCAGTGACAAACGTAGCCCGTCTTTGAATTCCTTCCACGTCCTCCTTTAACCTTTGCTGCAGATCCAAAATACTCGAGCAGTGCTCAAGAATAGGTCGCATTAGCGTCCTATATGCGTTCTCCTTTGCAGATGTACGCCTCTTTCCGAAAATTCTCCCAATAAACCGAAGCCAACCATCCGCCTTCCCTACAACAGCCTTTACATGCTCGTTCCATTCCACATCGCTTTGCAACGTTAAGCCCAGTTACTTCAACGACATGACTCTGTCAAGCAGTCGATGCTGTATTCGACCATTACGGGTTTGATTTTCTTATTAATTCGCATAAACTTACATTTTTCTACAGTCATCGCACGAACTAGATATTTTGTGTAAGTCTATCAGCCTACAGACACACATCTTCGACACCTTCCAATGTACCATAGCATCATCGGCAAACAACATCACAACGCTGTCCACTCTGTCCATCAGATAATTTGTGTATAAAGAGAATAATAGCGGTCCTATCACACTTCTCTGGGGCACTCTTAACGGTATACTTATCCTGATGAACAGTCGTGCATCGAGGACAACATTCTGGGTTCTGTTACTTAAGGAGTCTTCGAGCCACTCAATTATTTTGGAAGCTATTCCATATGCTCATTTCTTAGTTAACAGTCTGCCGTGGGGTACCGTGTCAAATACTTTTCGTAAATCCAGAAATATGAATCGTCTGTTGCCCTTCATACATAGTTCGCAGTGTATCGTGATGAAATGGGCAAGCTGAGTTTCACAAGCGCGGTGCTTACTAAAACCGCGCTGATTCGTGGACATAAGTTTTTCGGTCCCTAAGAAATTTATTATATTCGAACTTAATGTTCTAGAATTCTGCAGTAAAGTGACGATAAGCTTTTTTGTTTTAATTTTGCGGGTCAGTTTATTTCCACCTCTTTTGCACAGGAGTCATATGTGCTTTTTCCAGTCGCTTGGGGCTTTGCATTGGAAGAGCGATTCGCAATAAATGGAAGCTAGGTAAGGGGTCAGTGTTGTGGAATGCTCTTTGTAAAACCGAACTGGAATTCCATATGGCCCTGGCAACTTATTTATTTTCAAGTATTTCGGTTGTTTCTCCACTCCAGGGATGAAGATTACTGTATCGTCCGTACGGGACTCGGTACGATGGTCAATCGACGATATGTTTCTACGTATGTTTCTTCTACGAGTGTTGGGTTTGCTGCCACATATTTTGCTAAGGTATGACGGTGGTAGTTATTGTATGCTTCGCGCATAGATCTTTTCGCAGATGCACGAATCTCTGCTAATGTTTGCCTGTCGTCACTTGCGCGTTCACCTGAACCAAGACTGCAACAGCCTTTGCTTCCTCAGCATTTTCCGAATTTCATTGCTTATCCGCTATTGAACTTCCCCGTCCTTAATACACTTACTAAGCACGCACTCAGCCAGAGTAGGATTTACAACCTGTTTAAACTTTCCCCATAATTCTTTTATGTTCATCACGCTAGAACTAAATGATAGAAATTCATTGTCTGAGTAAGATGTTAACATCTGCTTATCTGATATTTCTAAAAGAAATACTCTCCTAGTGTTCTTGATTGGTTTATGAACTTTCGTATCTATGATGTCATCATGATCACTAATTTCCGTCTCTGTACTGACACCGTAGATATGGTCTGGCCTGTTTGTAGCTAAAAAGTCTAAGGTATTTACATTGCGTGTGGGCTGCCAAATTGACTGCTCAACTCAGTTTTTTAAAACGTGCTCAAAACTAATTCAAGACTGTCTGTCTGTACCACCTACAATGATTCCATAGACCTGGACTTTTCTAGTGCTCTCTCTGTTCTTCCTTTAAATGTTCTTTACAAGCGAATTTAATGTTTAATTCCTCTGTGCTGTCTCGTGATTTCTACAAGTCTCTAACTTTTGGGAGTTTTGCATGCGGATCTTCTTATCTCCGTTGACCGGTACCGTTCAGCTCGCATTCCGGCTAATTGTATTCCCCCTAAAGCTTGAATGCTGTTTCACTGTTTCCACTATACCAACGTATTCAAACGCGTTTGATCTTTCACACGAATGTATCTAATACATACGAAAAAGTTACTTATATTCTTAAGAACCGTTGTACTCGGTAGAATCTACAGGGTGTACGGCTACCGTTACAAACTTCTACGACTTGTAGAGGGAAGTGACTACATAATACTTTGAACTGTAACACATGTCCGGAAACGTACCGTTTCCGTGGTACAGTCGTTTGAAACCATGTTTGCTAGGGGATGTACAACAGGGCAGTCATAGTGGGAGTGGCTGAATCGGATCGGATGATGTCATTAAACGCCTACCCTACTTCTACGACCTGGTTCAAGCCTTATTGAAGTATCCGTGAGTGCTAGACGAACATGGTTGAGCACAAGTTTGCAGAATACACTGACATGATCCTTCTCAGTTGCGAAGATCATTGTAATGGAAGAGCTGCTACTCCCCTTTATCGAGATCGTTCTCCACAACGTCCGACTCCATCGCATACCCTACTCACCACGATTACGCAACGGCTTCGAGGAAGGGTCAGCAGGCTTGACTGTATTGCACACCCGAACTGGAAGAGGCCGTAGTCCATCACGTTCGAGAGAACCCGTCAAAAAGAGAACGAGGGAAGTCTTTGTTTATTAATGAGTGGAACTGTAAAACAAGTGAGGTACAGGGTCACCCCTAATCATTTACTTGTAAAAGCGGCCGCATTATCACAACGTTTTCAAATGGTTGTTGCTCGGAACCGTACGTTTCCGGACATAGGTTCCAGTTCAAAAGCCGGCCGAAGTGGCCGTGCGGTTAAAGGCGCTGCAGTCTGGAACCGCAAGACCGCTACGGTCGCAGGTTCGAATCCTGCCTCGGGCATGGATGTTTGTGATGTCCTTAGGTTAGTTAGGTTTAACTAGTTCTAAGTTCTAGGAGACTAATGACCTCAGCAGTTGAGTCCCATAGTGCTCCGAGCCATTCGAACCATTCATTCCAGTTCAAAATATTACCTATTTATTCCCCTCTATAAGCCCTAGAAGTTTGTAACGGGAATTTCCGAACATTCTGTAAATTAGCTAGCCCCAATATACTCATCATGTAAGGACGGGATAGACAACACCCTCCTGCTCGTAGACAGACACGTAAGAAATATAAAACTTCCTGGCAGATTAAAACTGTGTGCCCGACCGAGACTCGAACTCGGGACCTTTGCCTTTCGCGGGCAAGTAGTTTTACCAACAGAAGTGATAAATCTAACTTTTAAAAGAAACGTTGTTGGCATTCGGGCTTACTTGCAAAGTCGAACTATCTAACAAGCCGAATCTTTCCTCAGTATACATAAGGATTCTGAATCCCAGCACTAACAAGGTAGAATCCGCCTGGATGATTGAAACAACATTATTTCGAAAGATACATCACACTGAGAACACATGGGAAGCAGTTTGTAGACAGACCCCTCTATGTTAAATACTGGTACTTTTAAATACAAATGTTTAATGCGGACATGTCTTACATAAACCTGGACAATCTTGACATTCTGGCTAGTCCTGTGTACGAAACGTGCGAGGGCGTACTGAAAAGTAATACCTCTGAACTTTTTATTTGAAAACTCTAACAGATTTTCCAATAAGACAACGTTAATAACGTTCTACATCTTTATTCGTCATGTGTACGTATTTATTCCTCTACCTAGTCACGCTGACGACCAACACATTTCTCCCAAGGAGCGATCAGTTTGTTGATTCAGTCGCTGTAGATTTTTTGACAATGTTGATGGAGCCACAAACTCACCTCTATTTGCATCGCTTCATCACTATCAAAGTAATGTTCTTTTTTATAAACAGATGAAAATCGTATGGGGCAGTTTGGGACTGTATGGAGGATAATCGATGCCAGTGAACCCATGGCGTCGGACTACTGCACATGTCGCAGCGTTCGTGTGTGGTGTGGCGGTATCGTGCTGAAGAGAGGATATCCCGTGTGTGGACGAAGACTTCGAATTCCAAGCTCGATTACAGCACTCTGTTTCTGACGTACCGACATGTTACCCACCGCCCCGTTACACGCTACAATTCGGAGTCCTCTAGTGCCATAGGGCTGCAAATACGTGGACATGAGGAATAAAGATCTAATACGTTAATAGCGTTTGTTTTATTCAAAAAGCCTTAAGAGTTTTCACTTAAAAAGTTTGGAGGCATTACTTTTCATCATTTACTTGCAATATGCAGTTGTTACTCTCTGTCTGCCAACTATTTGAAATACGTTGTATGTGTAGTATTTTTTATTCTTAGAATCAATAAAAAATTCGTTCCATTACGAAACGTGAAATTCACGCAGTTGAAAAATTGCTTTGTCTTGAAAGACATTATAGTGATTATCAATAAAAACAATGTCACAAAGAAAAAGTTTACTTGCATATGAAGTTGTGATTTACATTTTATGTTTCGACTTTCCTTTGAGTCATACATCTTGACTAAAATGGATAATTTTTCAAATGCAAGAGATGTGAATTTCGATGTGCAGTAAAGATGTACTTTACTAGTATAGAAACTTTTGTTGCAATTTGTTATGGAACTGATTAACTCATAATAATGTACGAATTGCTTCATCGTACTTGCTTTCAGTAATGTTTTCTCCTAGACTTACTCCCTTCTAAAAGCTCTTCAGCTCATTTTCATAAACTTCCTAAATCTCTTGTCGTTTTTTAACAATATAGTTCAACAAACACTAAGCGTTTCTTTCCTTATTTATCAAAGGTTAAGTTTCATTTTTTATGTGCTCTCTTTACATATCTCTACGCTGTCGACAGCGTTATCGGTAAGGAATCTACAGACGTATTGAATAACATCCTAGCAAGAATGCTGAAGAGCTGATCGGCGAAGAGGATATCTCTGAAGACTTACAGTATTTAATTTATCTATTTTCTTTGCTACTTATATTCGCCATGCTTCAATGTACTTTGGATTTTCGTGACTATTCTTTTGACTGTCGCTTCACTTGTGCCTGTGAAAACAATAGCTGTTGTTGGTCGACTGAGAGATAAAACTATTAAGGGCTTGTATTAATCTGTGAAAGGGTCCTGGGAACACTCGAGATCACTACAATTCGGGTTCCAGAGATCCAGAGCAGAATAAAGAGAGCATTTTCTGACAAACAAGAAAAATTAAACTTTTATTAAACTCTGGTTGTAATTTTCTTCACGATATATTGTACAAGTGAAAGGGAACGCTAAAACATTGTATCAAACAGAAAAAAATCCTTTATTTCATTTAACTGTGTGCCGTGGACCTTATTCTTTCTATTTCCCTCGCATTGCGTGTGGTACTTGCTCAAATAATCCACGGCATAGTAGTCACACTGGCAAGAGCCCTCAATAAATTTCCATGCAGTGTCCTGAACAAACAAATTCTCTCATTTCGCTTTCACGGTATACGGAGAGAATGCCGTTGATGCATGCATACATGGCTGCATTCGCAGCCGTGTGTGAGATATCCCAGGTGATTTTACAGAGCATTTCACGTGATGATAGTTTGACGCGTGCATTTCTTTATTGTCGCCAGCATGTTGATGCTGGCAGCGGAATGACATTTTACATTAAAATTCTGTGACGCGGAACCGGACCTGTAAATTCTTTTTACTGTCCCGGTCCTCGTTTGGATGAGAGTGCTGATCTCTTCGACAGGAAACTCACAATAACTTTATCAATTCCAGTCTGATAGAACTGTTCCACGTTGGTGCGAGGTGAACGAGGTAAGCTTTTGCACAATACCGTTACAAGAACTCTATCACGTGGAATAACGTCCATCCATTTTACTGCTTTGTCGGTTCGGTCTGGTACGTAACGTAATGTCCTCTTTAGAACGAATTAGTTGACAGACGCAAGTTATTTTCCTATGGTTACATTATGGCGTGATTTTGGGGTGTAAGTGTAAGAGGAAAATTACTCAAACATGGAATCGAACTCCGATCTTCCCCTTCGGAGATCGATGCTTCACCAATCAGTTAGGTGGATCAAGATGTTCATGTAGTCCGTAGCTTACGTTTCTCATTCTGCCCTTGCTCATCCAACTTAAAAGCTATGGACGATATCTGTTCTCTAATTACAACTGATCGATCGCCATCTTTATTCAGAAATAAACGACGACTGGAATTATATGTACAACAGATGTTTGTATGCACTACTTCTGCTTTTACTATTGTTAGTAAAACATAGTTGCTTTTGTATACAAATTTAGGCACTGTTCATAAATAACGATAAGGATATCACGGAAATCTCATTCGAAATGTGTGCAAAATTGACGGTAGACAGAACTTTCGTGTGGATATGTTTTTAGCGTGTTATAGCCAAGTTCAAAAATATTAACTAATAAAATAGAGACTGAAGAGATTCACTTTCTATCATGGTACAGAAAGTAATTTCGCTGATCGATGAAGGAAACTACTATTTCACAATTCGGCCACGTTTGTGACTTGTGTTGACTTTAAATGGATGTCTGGAGCTCGTGAACCAAATAGTTTCAGAAGTTAGGTGTCGTCAGTTCCCACATTAATGCATGGCTATGGAAGGGTGTTGTGGTAACGAGCCCCCATAAGGTAGGAGTTAATGTGCACAGTATTGCACGCCTAAGTAA
The DNA here is from genome assembly GCF_021461395.2 of Schistocerca americana. Taxonomy (NCBI): domain Eukaryota; kingdom Metazoa; phylum Arthropoda; class Insecta; order Orthoptera; family Acrididae; genus Schistocerca; species Schistocerca americana. The sequence goes on from NC_060125.1 coordinate 390,209,686, forward strand.
GGGTGCTGTGGTAACGAGGCCCGCAAATATGTGGTTCACCCTCTACATACCAGTAATTTCGGAACAACAATGAGGAATGTAACAAACTTCAACCGGCAGAGTATTTGATTATTTCCAACCGAATAGTGCAATATCATTTAAAAACCGTGTTCATAAACGAGAAACAATCATAGAAGGGGCAGTCACTGGGGAATCCATGAATGAATTCTTACGGAAGCGAGTAATTATATCGACAACGTAGTTCCGTAGAAAACTATGATCCCACCTGTGTGCCCCATTGTGCACAGGAGTTCAGATGAATCCAAGATTGTTTTTATCAAGGTTTAGTTTGGAAAATATAAGCAACAGACAACTTTCACTTTGACAAGGTGCTGGAAATAATCACTCCTGAAACATCCTTCACACGGCTGTTTTCGAAAGAATATAAAGTTGAAAAGCGTTTCAGATTCTATAGCATATATAGTAGGTTAAGAAAGTGTAATGCTAATTTACGCGTTTAGCGCGCTTATCATTTGGCAGTGTCAAATTGTATGCATAATATAGAAAGCATATTTCCTGAGATATTGAATCATGGACGGTGGGAAAACCAGAACGTTTGAGATGTTATGCTACAGAAGGAAGTTGAGAATGAGATGGTCTGATAAAATGAGGAATAAGGAGGTTCTCCGAAGAGTCGGCGATGAAGGGAACATATGAAAAACAGTGACAAGAAGAAGGGACAGGATGAGAGAACGTGTGCTACAGCATCAGCGATTAACCTCCGTGGTACTAGAGAGAACTGTAGGGGTAATAACTGTAGGCGAAGACAGAGGCTGGAATACATCCAGCAACTAACTGAGGACACATGGTGCGAGTGTCGCTCTGAAACGAAAGGGTTGGCGCTGGGCAAGAATTCGTAGCGGCTTTCATCAAACCAGCCAGAAGACTAATGACTAATAAAAAGCCGAAAAGGAAAGGAAAAACAGGATTAAAAGTTCTGTCGTAGACTATGTTGTCAAATACAGAATTACAAACTCGCCCCGAACGAGGTTGTGGAAGGCAATACTTCTGAAAAGAACGGCTCTGCCATTCTCGTTAATGGATACAGAGAAACGATGATAAAATAAAACTTCGCTGACCATATTATGATCCGAACACTTTTTCACCCGAATGCAGTTCTCTTTGAACACATTAAAAGTAGGTGACTTACGTGATTTTTGTATGTAAAATAAATAGTAAGGCTAATTTGATGATATATTATTCCTTACATTTTTGGCTTTAAGAAATCATTTTTGTGTCCACATCGGACACTCCCTGTAACCGCTGCATCAGGTGGAAAGAAGCCTTGGAACCGAAACATTGGTTATCAACCAGAATTCTCGGTGTTCTCCTCTTGGACCTACAGAAAAATAATTCTGAATAGCTCATTTTCAATATACTTTCTATCAGCGTACACGAGGTAGTTGAAACATATTACTTTCTAACAAACTGCTGACGTGTTGAAACAAATGTCATTTTCTTCGACTGCAAAATCGAGACAAAAGCATGCACCAAAAATCGAAAATAGGCTTTTAAAGACATCGCAAACTGCCTATGTACGCTGACAGAGAATTCAATTTGCAATGCCAACATCAACGTCCAATCAAAATCGTATGTACCGCTCTAAAGTTAAGTTCCAAGCCAATTTCAAAAATATGGTTCCGAGAACAAAGCGTTTAAACTTCGAGGTTACATTGTTTGTAGTTGAGTTAAAGATACCACCAGTCAGCGATCCCTGGAGTATACATAATCCTTGCAGATCCAAAGGAGGCAGTCCTCCATGTTTTTCGTGGCCATGGTAATCATGGGGGTCTCTTTGGCAGCTTCTGTCATCCGCTGCTCTGCTCGCTCGATACTGTTTTCGTTCGCTTTCGTGCTAATTTTGTAAAGACTGGTCTGATCTCAAGTTTGAGCACGTTCAAATTTCCATATCGTTGACATTGCATGTCGACTATTTTTATCCCCGCTGAGCTTAGTTTTCGGAGACTCTTCTTCACAAATCGACTTGTAACTCGATAATGAAGTTTCTGGCGAACTTGTAAAATAGACATGCCAGAGAACATTTTTACGTTAAAAATCGATTTTTTAATTTTTAAAGAGAACTACCACCTTAAACACTCTACCACCTCCTCCGAAAGAATGTTTTCTAACACGAAGACATAAGGGGAAAAAATACAAGAAAAATCTCAAGAAAATACCACTCGGTATACAACACTGTCCAGAAAAAAAGTAAGTAGAAAACTTGTGAAGCCGAAGATTCATATTAAAAACTGATAGTAATTGTTGCTACCACTACTCGTAATTTAATACAACAACTCCCATTTGTAAGAAACCACTGTGAAGGGCTAGAAGTGTGTTCAATGGCGCCTGGCTGGCTGCTGTTCGCATCCAAGCCATGTCCTGCAGCACGCAGATTATTATTTTTTTTTTCCGATGTTCGAATGTAGAGCGGGCTTATGAGATCACGGCACATCGTAGATCCCGGATCTTTTTAGGCAGATCCGAACTTGGGTTGGGACACAGGGTCCTCAACTGGGATACGGGGAGAGGATTTCAGCATTTTCCTCACTACCGAGGGAAACCTTCTCCAGATCTTGGTCGTATCCTGGGGATCGCAGCTACTTTTCGTTTGTTCCTGCAACAGTACGTCTCGGAATAATATGTCTCAGAATAAGTTAATTTGGAACGACTACATAGATAATGTTATGGGGAAAGCAAACTAAAGACTGCGGTTTATTTGCAGAACACGAAAAATGTGGCAGATTTACTAAAGAGACTGCTTACACTACGGTTGTCCATCGTCTTCAGGAGTATTTCTGTGCGGTGTGGAACGCTCATCAGATAGCACTGACGGAGAACATCGAAAAAGTTCAAAGAAGGGCAGCTTGTTTTACTATCGCGAAATAGGGGAGAGTGTGTCACGGGTGTGTTACACGAACTGGGATGGCAGTCATTAAATCAAAGGCTTTTTCGCTGCGGTAGAACCTTCTTATGAAATTTCAATCAGCAACTTTCTCCTCAGAGTGAGAAACTAGTTTGTTGAAGCTCATTTACGTAGGGAGAAATGACATCATAATAAAAGAAGAGAAATCAGAGTTCGCACGGAAACATTTAGCTGTTAGTTTTCCCCCGCGCTGTTCGTGAGAGGAGCGGTAGAGCAACTTAAACGTAGTTCGGTGAACCCTCTACCAGGCACTTCATACCAACGCCTAGAGTGTATATGAGGGGTACTTTCAAAGTTTTGTTTATGAACTCGAAAAATCATGCTGCTAGTATGAAACTGCTGACAGAACCGCTAGTCTTTCTCTAGATAAGCATATGTGACACAATTTCCCAAAGTTGTATGTCTTGCCTAGACTTTTGTTGAAGAGCTCTAAATGATGACTGCTCAGGAAAATCACCATCTCGTCGTTGGTCTGGAGACGTCTGCTGCACGGAATGGTTTGCTCATCCGAGGACAGTGGAAGAAGCCACTAAGTCATTGGTTGCCATGTCAGGAGAATATGCGGGGCGGGAGGGGGCAGCATTTATAGTCCAAAGCAGCAGCATGAGCTGATATATCGCGAAGGAGCAAAAACACCACCACTGGACGGCTGTCTGCGAGGCTTCGTAGTGACAGCCCAATGTAACTTCGTAGACATTTCGGCAGGATGGTCCCGTGACAGTTACCCCTTACTCTCTGTTAGCATCCACCAATGCAGCCCCAAAAAGCACTCAACATTGCACGATGATGGTTAGGTCTTTGGCTTTTCCTAAGGTGCTGAATCCCCATGTTTCTAATGCTTGCTTTGCTCCTAATACGTAGCGCTCCACAGCATTTAGACGCCTAGAGACGTAATCTAGGAGATTTGCCTGACACAGCTGCAAAATTTTCACTGTTGCCTCGGTCCGGTGGGAGGTCTCGGTACCCAGTTGGCAGCGACGTCGTCATGTTCAGAATGTCTTGATCTCAAAATGTTTAAAACTAACGCGTAATTGGTTTCCCCTTTTCCACTACCGCCTCGACTGTGATACACTAGACTTCCAGCAGGCTTGCCATACTACCCATTTCAGTTCCGATTCTGTCATTCAAACTTGATGGCCATACTGTATGCGTCTGTGGTTTATTGCTGCCGTACACTCTACTCACTCAGCACTGATAGTTGAGGCGTTCTTCCTCTCCATATGCGGAAAATGAATTATCTCATGATACAGTAGCTTATCTGTTGGCTGACTCCTCCTGCAGTGTGATATGCTACTGTGTGTGCCCCAGAACTGCCGATATTTACCTGAAAATAAACAAAAATTAATTACGTAACTTTATTTTATTTCGAGGTGATATTTAAAATATTATGACTACCTATATTGCGTGTATCTGTTAGTATATGAATCAGAAAAATTCGATGTAGTGGTTCTCGACCCCAGCGCCTCATTCAGACCCGAAGACACTGCTGGGTAGTCGATGGGTGGGTAACTTCATTTCCATCACAGCAGCTGGAAAAGATGTTTGGATAATCTGCAGCTCTGTAACGTCGCGTGTGTAACTGCAGAACAGTTCGTATCACTGACGACAGCATTCCTCCAATCAGTACGGAAAATGTGAAGCACCGCGCACTCACTCATTATGGTTCTTCTCCACACCAAGACCACACCACAGCCATAATCGCCTCTTTCTGTGAGAGTAATCATGTGCCTCCAGTCGGTTGTGGCACGTTCAACGTTGCTAAAACTACAATCTGCAACTTGACTTCCTCTAATACGTCAGAGAGTTCCACAAGCAAAACAGCGATCTAAATTTCGTGTATGCGGATTCATCAATGAACTATAGTCTGCTTACAACAAAAACGAAAACCAGACAGATATTATGGATCAAATCCAGTGTTCTTTGTTATATTTGAAACACATATATGTTCCAAGCAGGAAATATTTCTCACCTACACTGTCTGACAACAAAAGTTAAGCAACCTGATGGGGAGGAGGCAAGTTTAATAGGGTATGTGATTACAAAATAGAGTGAAATTTACGAACAACTTGCTATTATGATCCCACGTACCAGTATTACACTTTAATCCATCCCTCCTGAACGCGTGCACTGATATGATTGGGAAGAGTGTCTTAAAACCGTTGTATCCTCAACTGTTGTTAGTATCCGGACACTGGCAATGGGATAGAGTTTGCATCAGAGCTGGTCCCATACATGTTCTATATGGGAGAGACCTGGGGATCTTACTGGCCAAAATGATGCCAGCATCAGTTCATAGTCACATGCCGTGCGTGGAACAGCATTGTTCTGTTGGAAAACGGCTCCATGATTCTGTTTTATGAAAGGTAACATATGAGGGTGTAGGATGTTTGTGATGTGAGTTCCCTTAATCACTACACTTATGATCTGAACTCATAACTGCTGGCTCCCCACACCACGACGCCAGGAGGAACCACTCTGTGCCTCTCCAAAATAATTGGAAGAACGGAACCTCTTCCCCCGTCGCCACCACTCTCGCTGACGATAGTCATCTGGTGTAGTGCAGAAGTGCGATTCATCGCTGAGCACAATGCGAAGTCATTCGTCCGCAGTACTTTCGAGTAACGGCTTCATTCCAAACGCATTTGTTTGTGTTGTTGTGTGGCAGCATACACATGAGACGGTAGTTCCCCTAATGCGGCAACTGCTATTCTCCAACCAATTCCGAGGAATGACGCACAATGCTGCAGGGAATCTTTACTTGTTCTCAGATCGCAGGCGGAGATGTGAAGGAGTCAAGATGTCCTTGGTACACAATACGGCTATCCTCCCTCGGGATGGCAAGACGATGCCGACCCGATATTAGAAGCGAGTATGCCTACGCTCACGTTAGCATGCAGTCCAACATCGGGCCTCTGTCACATCCGACTTCCCGAGAAATATAAATATTGCATGATTCGACGAGCAGGCTATATGGAGGCACAGAATGAGGTCCCTGGTGAACTAGGTATGGCTGGACATCACTGTGGCTGTCAGAAGTCAGGAAGCCAGCAGTTCAGCACTCGGGCAGGGCAACTGTAGAGTAGTGAGTGCTTGTCATCAGACGTCTTATCACGAGAACAGCATTCTTAAAACATTCATTTATTGCCACAGAAAGTTACAACAGTCATGACCATCCTCGGAGAAGCCAGTGCCTCGAATGCGCAAATTGTACACAGTTGGCGGGAAGGTGTTGCGTTCAGTGAGGGGCTTGCTTTCTCCGGGCATGCACGGCGTCGCTCGGCCAGTGCACTGACAATGGCAGCGACTCAGCAAGGTCGCTGACTCCACCTAGCAGGCGGCAGCCCAAGATAGCAGTCGCACACAAGCGGAGTCGGACATCGAGGAGTTTACCTACACAGGCGATGGTGGCTGAGCGACTGTAGACCACCAGAGTAGGAAGTCAGTAGTGTCTGAAGTAGACTTGCAGATGCCCCACGGTTTTGTGAGTGCTAATAGAGCAGGATTGGACTCAATGCGAGCAGGAGTCGCAGGTGGTAAGGATAGAGTCCAGGGGCGGTGGCTGATTGTTCCATTTAGACTTACACTCACGTTCAGAAAAAAAAAAAAAAAAAAAAAAAACAGAATACCTTGAGCGGCTAGAGATAGTATGTTAATATTAACAGAACATGAACATTACTAAGTTCTGCAGAAATGATTAGCATGTCAGTCACCTCTGTTCAGCATGTATCCTGTTGTATAGTAGGCACAGGGTCCGCCATCGGCTTCAGTAACGTGTTGCAAGCTAGATGGTATCGACGCGTATAAGGCGCGAATGGCGTCCTCTGGTATAGCCATCCATGCTGCATTCACCTTGTTCCAAACTTCATATGTGGTGGTTGGCAATGCGTCACAGTGCTTCACCCACCGTTTCACTATGTCCCACACTTTTTCGATTGGAGACAAGTCTGGTGATATGACGGGCCAGGACAGAAGGCTGACATTCTGTCACACCAAGAATGGCTTCTGAGGTGTCGTGCATGTTACAGTGTGTCACTCACGTATGTCACACTGGTCACAGGGCCGTGAACACGCACTAGCTGCAATTTCTGGTTGTACCTAATAGCACCCCACACCGTAAGGCCATGAGCTGGCGGTGTATGTCTTGTGCAAATGCAGTCACTGTGATGCCGGTCCCCACGTCTGCGGCGAAGCAAAATGTGGCCATTGTTTTCAAACAAACAGAAGGTGGATTCGTCTGAAGACACTATCTGGTGCCATTCCTGTCCGCAGTGACGTTGTTCGATACAACATTCCCATCAACCATGTTTCTGCACGTTCATCAAAGGTAGACGGAGAAGTGGACGATTTGCACGTAACCCATGCCGTAATAAACGGTTGCGGACTGTTACCTCTGATAGTGTATAATGTGTTACACTGTCCCACTGTTGCACCAGAGGACGCAGATCTGTCATCCAGTGCTGTTTGGGGTGTCGGTCTTTTCGGGGTCCTCTGGGTGATGCGATCCCATGCATCTTGTCGTGTTCTACGGCCTTCCATGGACCGTTCTTCTCACACCCGTTGCGCTGCCGAAACGTTTCATCCCACACGAGCAGCAGTTTCCCAGCTGGATGCGTCATATTCTCTGGAGTCAATGTTGCGCCCTCTTTCAAACTCACTGTTTTACCGTGATATCGATGTTCACCTCGAACCCGCGAACCGACACGTCTCAAATGCTACTCATTTCTGCGGAACATATTAATGTACATTCTCTGTGAGTATGAACGTCCTATATCTAGTCGTTCAAGATGTTATGTTTTTTATGAACATGAGCATATAAACTGGCATAGCCCCCTCCCCCCCCCTCCTTGAACCTGGTGGCTGTCATACTACACACATCCCTTTGGAACGATTAGTATCTACATGTGCTTGGCTCATTCTTGTTTTGTCGAGGCATTAATTCCTGTCTCTTAAGCTGCAACAGAGCCACGGCTTACATGTGTACAATCAAGTCACTCACAACACAGTGCGTTGCCTTTCTGTTGCGTCGACGACGTAAAGATTCTGGTCCTTCTGCTGCCCAAGTTATGTGGTAACAGTAAACATGGTGACACTAATTGTATCAGCAAGTCGCTTCTGATGTTAAGAGACTGGACAGCTGTCACACATGAGTTTTCAGCATCTCTATATGCTTCTCAGCGAGCCCTCAAAATCTAACGCTGGTTATGCCGCTCATATACTATACCATGCCTGACAAAAGCACTAAACACGAACAACGCTACTAGAGTGTGTTAGCCATTCTACCTGTCACAAAGAACTGCAACTTTAGTCATTTACGTGAATGCCGATGATGTCTACATTGTTTCTTTCTGTCCGAAGAGTGGTTTGATACATTTATACACACCAATGTATCCTAGATCAGTCTCTTCATATTTTCATTACTACATCCATAACATACACAACTACACCTACTTACAGTGCTCAAGTCTTAGTCTTCTTCTGTAATTTTTATCTGCCTTCCCTCCCCCCTCCTCCCAAAGACTTTCTTTCGTTATCAAATTAACAATTCCTTGACGCCTCAGATCGTGTCCTACCACCTGTTGCTTCTCTTAGTCAAATCGTGCGTAACACCTTCCGCACCCACATGATTCAGTAAGTTTTCAATAGTAACTCGGTCTGGACATCTAATGATCAGCGTTCTTCTGCAATATCACGTTTCAAAAGTTTATTCCCTGTTGTCTCTGCTGATTTTCCCCGATTCACTTTTATATAAGGTTTCACTGCAGAAAATATTTTCAGGAAAACTTCGCAGTACTTAACTTTCTGTTGAATGTTTAGACATTTTTGTTCAGAAAACATTTTCTTTCTCGTCCTACATTTTACTATCTCTAATACTTCCACTGTCATCAGTTCTTTTGCTTTATTATCCACAAAATCTTTTTTTTTTTTTCAAATTCTTACTTTCCTACCTTTACTGTTCTGTATAAAAGACTAAATGACATGGGGAATAGGCTACTACCCTGTACCACTCTAATCTCAACTCCTGGCTCCCTTCTACTGTATTGTGATGTACTTGGGTATGAACAAAGAAGTATTCTCAGAAAAAAATGAGATGAAATTATCAAAATATTCTGTTCCGTGTAGAAAACTAGATAAAAATTCAAATATATAACATGTATTGTCGAAAACCAACTTCTGCTGCAACATTTAGAGCTGCCTGGACGTAGAAAAACTATTGCCACGTCAAGACGACTCTACATAGCTAGTCTTCCCGTATCATCCTTTAGGATGGATGGGGCTATCTCATCCCTTACTTGCATGAGGTGTTTCCCAACGATGACACTGACACGCTTTACATTTACAATTCAGAAATGCTACAAATCGCACAGTATCATTTCGATTATCTTCGAAAAGAATTTGCCGAGCTCTGCAAGACCTGTCTAATTCGTGCTATCATTCCCTAAACGACGTTCATCAAAATCCTTTGTTATCCTTTATAGCGGAGCAATTAGCGTGGTTGTCAAATGGAAGGTCCCAGTTCGATTTCCTATCTCATCAAAGAACCTACTTTCACAGAAAATCCAGAAAAAAACAACATGTATACAATTCAGAAGCCACGTAAAGGAGAAGAACAGCAACCTAGTTAGCACAGACCAACATTAACTGCTGGGAGGACAGTGCGCTAATCTAGTACCTTAGACTAGCAGCAAATCTGGTATAACATTAACTCTCATACCTCTCAGTACCCCTCGGCATTCGACATGCCGATGTTAACTAACGAACCAGACGCAAAACACTACTAAAGGTACAGACTTGTTTTCCAATGTAACATTTACGTAGTTCGAAGTGTGGCAATTGAGATAAAAAAAATGTACGCGTGCAGGTAATAGTAGAGCTAGCAAAATCTCGTCGCTGAGAGTGGTAGGCTTTTAAAATATCAATTGCTCTTATGATTAGCTGTATAGTAGCTACACCCCGATAGTTTTATCGGCAAGAAATTCCGACGTAGAATGGCATAGTGCGTAGTTTTCAGAAACGCAAAAGAATTTCTCACTTTGTGAACTCATAAAATCCCAAAAATCCATTAAGCTGTCATACAAAAAGAAGAATGTGGCTCTTACATCAAAACGTGAAGTATCTCGTACTTAGAGAACACTGCAATTCCCTACGTAGTCACAACGCACTACGGTCTACGTAAGGAACATACTCCATCGTTTTAGTTCTTGCACGTTACAGTATCACTAAGGAAGAGAGAAGATAAATGCAAGTTACAACACACCATTCTACAAGATTTGTATCAATTCGAATGAAAATACAAAATCATTATGTAATTCGATTTGTCTGCTGCTTATTAAATAATGTTTGCACTAATGTTTAGATAAACGTATTTTTAGCATTTAGCTGCACACACACACCATTACGAATTTTCTGCAGCTTACTGTACAAACCACAATAAATTACACTTACCATTATATTAAAAATAAAATAATTCTTGCCTGTTCGATGCACCAGTGGTGGAAATGCAATGGTTGGACAAAAATACGGAAGCAACGCGAGAAATCCTTGAACATAAATTCAGATGCTAGCCAGGCATACACGTGGCGCCGTTGTACTCGACTACGAGCGGCTCCGGTGCAATCTCCTCAGTACATTGCATGTGTCAGCCGTGGTCAGAATAGTGTTCTGTGTATTGAGTGCATCATGGCGAACCCAAGTCGGAAGGGGGCAAACTCTTGGTGCTTCCGTGAGAAAGGTAGTCGAAGTGTTCGGTGTTTTAAAAAGACACCGTATCGAAGACTTACAGCATGTAAGAAAAGTGGGCAAACATCAACCGCTACGTTACATCGCGGATGAAATTGCGTGCAGAGTGACCGTGACGGACGGTCATTGAACAGGACTGTGACGAAAATTAAGAAGAACAGAGTTACAAAAGTCGCTGCAGAACCGAATGTCACACTTGCGAACCCTGTCAGCACGAAAACAACGCAAAGTGAGGTCCAAAAGCAGATAATCGCAGGGCGAACTGGAATTTCACAACTACATGTCAGTGATACAAATTCCCGTAACTGAAAATGGTGGTGCCGAACCTGTAAAACCTTGACTATAGAGTGATGGAAGAAAGTTATTTGGTCGGATAAGACTCGTTTCACCCCATTTCCAAGTTCTGCCCGAGTTTACGTCCCAAGAGTGAAAAATGGTGGTGGTTTCCTGATGATTTGGGCAGCCATATTGTGGTATTCCATGGGCCCCATGGGTTCTCTGCAAGGTCACATTAATGCCAAGCCTTTCGTGATCATTTTGACTTATCAGGTTCATTGCATGGTACAAAATTTGTTTTCCAGTGGTGACGTAGTGTTCCAAAACCACAGTACCCCGGTTCGCACAGCTCACATCGTCCAAGACTGATTTTGTGCGGCCACCACATTCACCATTTCTCAGTTTCATTCAGCCTTTGTGATTAATTTTGGAGAGAAGTGTTCGTGATCGCTATCCACTTCCATTTTCATTACCTGAAATTATGCAGGAAGAATGATATAAGATTACTTTGAAAAGCATAGAGGGCCTGTATTTATCTACCCCGAGACCACTGGTAGCTGTTTTGAATGCCAACGGTTTTCCTACACCATAGTAGGCATAGTAATGTGTTACGTTTCTGGTGTTCCCATATTTTTTTCCACCCCCAATATGCGGGATCGTCGTCACCATACACTTGTAGACATAAATGATTCCCCCAGTATTCTGAGTCTCATAAGTCCATCACACTGACAGATAGGAAAATATCTGCTTCTTCAAGGGGCACTTACCGTCTACCAGAAACGTCTCAGGCGTAACAAAAATCGTTAAACACAAATAGTCAAGTTAGAGATCTGGGGAATACAAATAGTTCCGCATATCGTTGGACGTCTGTTCTTGCGTTATGAGGGAGGCAGTGTTGCGACCAAGCAGTCCTGTACATGTTAATGTTCTGGAAGACAATCCTGCAGTCACATGGATAACTTAGAAAGCTGATAAACGGCGATGCAATAGTTTCAAATATGCGTTACGCGCAAAACTCCTGACGAATTCAGGAAATTCACGGGCAAACGGAGATCGTTTCGAGCAGATAAATTTCTCACGGTGACGCACAGAACAATCAGTGTATGATCGTGTTGATAAATCTGCAACATGCTTCCTAATGGACATCATCAGTTTTCAACGGCGAGTGCCGATATTTCTCTCAAGAGTGCTACTGATGCTGGTTGAAGGCGTGCACAGCAGAAACGTTACAAGTAGCGAATTCATAGCAATAGTCCCCACGCCCCACGGCGATGTAAACTGCAGGGCTAAAGTAACGCTGAAAGCACACCAGCAATCTTTCGACTGCAGCCCCCTTTGTGTTCCAGCCACATCTCGTTGCCAGAAACAAAGAACGTTGCGAAGCTCTGGCGTGTTCAAGTTTCGCAACAAATGCTGACCTTAATGGAACGAGGTCGGCCTCGCTTTGCGTACCAAAAGGCACAACCCACTGATCCATAATATTTCGGTGTTCCGCTAGAAGCTTAAAACTCCTTTCCCGACTGTAACGCGAGGCAGATTTAGTCTTTCTGTGTAGGGGTGCAATGCTCCTATTGGTTCACCATCACTTTTGACGAATTCTAAATCCGTTACTGATATATTATAGGTACAGATAACGATTCGGTGCGAAAATGGCACTTTTAAAATAAAAACAACTCCTTTGTAACACCGAAAATAAGCTTTTTCTACATTAATGTCGAAATAGACAAATAAGATTTTGAGGACCCCCGTCAGACGCAGAATGAGTATATCAGTTCTTACAGCATACACTGACAACCTCTTAAATGGGGGGACACTTCTATAGAACATTAGCAAAACAATAAGAGATTCATTTTGACATTTACTTATGTAGGTAAAACTATTTTAATACTCCATTAACAAATGAACTGATATATTATATATTATAGGTACAGATAACGATTCGGTGCAAAAATGGCACTTTTAAAATAAAAGCAACTCCTTTGTAACACCGAAAATAAGCTTTTTCTACATTAAAGTCGAAATAGACAAATAAGATTTTGAGGACCCCCGTCAGACGCAGAATGAGTATATCAGTTCTTACAACATACACTGACAACCTCTTAAATGGGGGGGAAACTTCTATAGAAATTAGCAAAACAATAAGAGATTCATTTTGACATTTACTTATGTAAGTAAAACTATTTTAATACTCCATTAACAAATGAACATCATCATACTGGGTATGATATATTTCACCGTGATCCAATTGCAAAAAACCTAGGAACAAGAGCCAATTTAATTTTAAAATGTAACGATATCCATTTAGTATTATACGTTTTATCACGATTAGTTCTCAAAAAATATAGCA